>NC_056000.1:10642958-10947035 GCF_018446385.1 Zingiber officinale | reverse complement strand
GTCCACGTCATCCCTGCATCTACACAAAACCAGTAGAGAGCGTCATGTGCCCAACTTTCATCAACTTATAATTCGGACAAGATCAATTATTTTTTTTTACTTCAACTACAAATTTATTGTCCTTCAATAATGACTATATATTTTTTTTATCCATCAATTAATTTGTTTCATCAAATGACTATATATTTAAAAAGTTTGAAAATATTAAAAAAACACTTTGCACAAGCCCCCCAAAAGATATTTTATGTGAAATAAAGAGAGCCAGCCAAAGGACACCCTATCCAATACAACATCAAATATTACTTCGCGTCATATAGACGATTTATTGTCATTCAATCATTCTCACATTTGATATACTTCACCACCACTTCGCGTCATATTGACTAACTGGGATTATCAATTTTTTTTTTCAAATCCTCAAATTGCAGATCTCAATTTAGCAGAAGTTAATGGAAGATCAAATGCAGTCAAGGACTGTGGAGCAATTACGACATCCATCGCTCTCCCTGCATTAGGTAATACGCTTGACACTGGCACCACCTACAAACAGAAGATGAAACAAAAACACAGGACACCGAAGATTAATAAATCAAAATTCAGTTTAACCATAGTATTCATTAAATTTCTGAACTAGGAACTCAAAAATGTTGCAGTTCTGCACTTTGAGCTTTCCTAAGATGAGAAAACATAGCTTCCCGTCAATACCAAAAATTTACCTTGTTTGGATATGCAAAGGAATTCTCATCCATCAAATTATCAGATGTGAGTATGGTTGCTGATCCAAATGAGTTAATGGCAGCTTCTAGTCCATTAATGGAGATTTTCAAACTCACACTAACCTTCCCAAAGTTGATGACCTGCATGGAGATCTATCAAATTTACCTTTTCCTTTAACAATAATCATACAGGGACTGAGAATTTATCAAGACTTTTTTTAAATACCATCCATCTTTGCCTCGATTTAAGTTGAAATTTTTATGCAACAACAAATTCAGGCACACTATCCATACTGCATAGTGAGGATTTGTATATGTGCTAAAGTTAACATTTTAACTATTGTTCCCACCTTTATTTTCAAATAGTTCTGATTGTCTGTTGGGTCTTTCCAAGTGATAGTAGATGCTACCAACGAACCAGAGAAGTTGGCTTGAATTGTTGAAGGGTGAAAAGTTGCACCGCTTGATTCCCTGAAGAAATGTTGCATCCAATAGCTAGGAGTTCCATATTGCTGCCAGGAATTGAAGACGATAGCATCTGGGTTCCACCTGAAAAATGCACATAAGATGAGTTTAAAAGAGATAAAACGAGTCATAGATTGAATGATTAGTACAATCACATAGTTGCAGTAATATGTGAACTTGAATAAGGTGACAAGGGAAATCTGGAAAGATGTGGATTCTTCTGTGTTTACATCCTCCAAATTATTTCCTCAAAAAATATACTGGAAATGTTGATATTGATGCAATTCAAATTTTTTTATTTATTTGGAATGGCCATTAAGATTATATACTTCACAGATTAGTAATTTTAGCCATAAGAAGTTCAGGATGGATCATTTTGCAACATTGCGTCTTATGTCTGGTTATTTCCTCAATAATAAAAAGGTAGAGACAATTGAATCTTAAGCAAAATAAGCTAAATCTATGTCCATACAAATAATTTTACATGAGTCCAGACTTGGGGTCAGCATTTGTAGTATCATGCATTTGAAAAGATTATCATTCCATCTATTAATCATAATATACACGTGTAATAAGTGAATTATTATAATTGATTTTAGAATGAAAGACCTTCAGAACTTAGTAATCGTTATGACAAAAAAGAGGAGCATTGTCATTACCTGCGATCATTGGTATTGACAAAAAGAGGAGCATAACTTGCCATAGATACAACATCGCTGCATTTGAAAAAAAAAATAAAATTGTGATGTTAGTAATCACTACTCAACATTCATGTAAAGAAATATCTAATCCAATATCTGCATTCCATCGAGATATAAAAAATCCAGTATATTCAGGTTTTACTTGCATCCAGATTGATCTGTACATGGCAGGCCACTTGAGATAGTCTCAGCTCAACGGAACAGCATTATCAGATAGAGAAAAAAAGTTATAACACTATTATTAAAAAAAAACCCAAAAAACAATGAGATCTGACCATTAAACATTGTAACATGTTAAAATTTTTGAATACACTTAAGATTCATATTCATGAATGAAGTTATTTACATAGATGAACTATAATGCCAGAACTAATCCCCAACCCTTCACTTTTTATCAGTAAGGTCCGTCCTATTGGCACTGCACATTATGCACATTTTAAGATAGGACATTAAATGTCTGATCCACCAAGGAGTAACAAAATGGTCTCATATTCTTATCCAATAACTTGATCATAGTCTTCAATCTTCATAAAGTTAATTGCATTGAGCTTGATGGTCCAAAAAAGAGATCTGATTAGGTTTGCATAGAAAACCGACCATAACCCAAAAAAAACAAGAAGAGAGGGAGAAAAACAGAGTTCTTATTGGAGTCAGATTAGGCACATCTCAAAATTTATTTAAGGGAATTTGAGATATTGCTTTTCAATTAAAATACCTAGAATATCTAACCTGCCCCTGAGTTTTGTTTTTTTTTTTTTAAAAAAAAGGCAACATGCATACAACTTTAAAAACGAAATATCTATAAAATTTGAAGAAACAATAAATACTTGAATCAACCCTGTATCGCCCAACCTAACCAAGCTTTGGTTTAAGCAATTAAAAATTCTGCACGCAAAATCAAATAAAGAATAAAATATTTAAAAGAGAGACCAAGTTTGAAGAAGACAATTTTCAAGGAAAAAAAAATCCCTGAAACAAGATCCTGCATTTTATTCTAAATCTCCACATTTTTGTCAAGAAACTTAAAATTAAACTTAAAAAAAAAGCAAATATAGAATTAAAATATCTAAAAGCAACACCCAGATTTTATTCAAGAAAAAACCTAGGGGGAAAAAGAAAATAGAACTGAGACAAGATCATACATCATTTTTTTTTCAATAACTCATTTTTTACGTGAAAAAAAAAAATCAGTTCAGTTGGAATTGGGGCAAAATATTGGCCAATCCAACTTGAATGACTGAATATCCCTTGCAGAAAGTTGCTATTTAGAAACATAAATGAAAGAACTTAAACAGATAACGATGATGATGACAACATTACCTATTTCTTTCTACTCCAATAAGGAATGCAGCCTCTCCTAGTGATGCTAACAAGCTACCATTCCCAGCATCTGATCCAGTCACAGCATACTCACTAACAAAAGCCTGTGATTATTACACACAAAAAAAAAAAAACAGGATCATATAGGGCTTTTACAAGTCCAGAGTTATAAAACAAAAGACACAATTTTTTTTTGAAGTTTAAGCTAACATACCTTAGGACCAATCCGTGATGTGCGGTCAAATTGATTATTCATCATAAACAGACTGCTAGCTGAGGTATAAACCTATGAAAGAAATGCCAACTTTAGTAACAATATAAAAGCTTGATAATTTAGTATGATTGTGATACCTATGAAACAAAAAATAAATGAAGATGTGAAGAGCATAACTTACATGGAAATCATAAAAATCAGCAGGATGATCCAATGGACTAGATGAACCATCACAATTTGATATAATCTTAATATCTGGGTAGGCAGCTTTTATGGCATAGTAGAACTTCAGGTAATTTCCTGTCCAAGGAGAATTCCATAATCATCACCCCGACTTTAAATTTTTCTTGCTTATGCTACATGTCTAAATTTCCAAGTCATTTTAATACTTTGGATGGTAGTTAAAATTTCAATTACAAATGAGAATCAAGCAAGAAGCATGATTGAGAAATTGTGCATGCAACAGATATCAATTATTCCTTTTCTGAGGTAAAGGAAGACCAAAGGCTACACCCATAAAAACTAGTCAAGATAAACTAACCCAATTCATGTAATTATGCACATTGAATGGAGAATATGAGGGGAAAAAAGTTGCTATGCATTGCAAGAACTGATCCTGTGAATATGGTTTGATTCAGTTGATCTTAGTACCTAATGAGATGTTAAGAAGGAAATAATTGCCTCAATGCAATCTCCAAAGAAGTACTTGTTTGGATCTCAATTTGATGTAATTCTGAAGCTTCATAAATATGATGACAAGCATTGACATCTCTCATATAGAGTAACTTCAATGATACAAAGGAAAACACATTGTTACATCAATGATATAAATTCTAAGATCTATGAGACTGCAAGTAACATGTGTATATTTCGCCAGTATGGACTCCAAATAAATCCGTGGATTGACACAAGCTCACAATCAAACTCTTGTAATTAATTATTTGTGCATAAATCATCAGTTTAACCCACAGAAACCTAAAACAGCACAAATAATGAAGCAAAAGAATGGTTGTTTATAATGGCAAGTTTTGTACCAGTTGTGCCTTTGTGAACTCCTAACTTGACTATTATCTCATGAAATAAGTCTAGTATTAAGATAATGCATTGGCATTGCTCTGAATAATTTTTCTCCCATATATCCTCTACCTTTATAATTTTTCTTCCAGCAGTCCTCATTTCCAACAGCAACATATTCTAGTTGAAAAGGTTCTGGATGTCCCATCTCAGCACGAAGGGAGCCCCATTTTGAATCAGGGCTTCCCCTAGCAAACTCAATACTGTCTAAAACATCCTGAATTAAACAAAGGTGTAAGTGATTTCCAGAAGATAAATTTACATATGATTTTCAAGTGTCAATGAATTTTACATATTTTAAATTGTGAATAAATTTTACATATGATTTTAATTTTAAGAAGAAAATACATTCACGGAAGGTATATAGTATCCTCACATTTAGACTGCATATATTCGTGCAATCGCATGTAATATACCAATAAATTAAATGTTTAATGGTTGGATATAGTAACAGAATGAAAACAAAAGCATGTTATAAATTTCAAGATAAATTGCATGTAAGACTATAAAGATATCTGTTCAAATCATGCCTGTACAAAAGGAAAAATGTTGGTAGTATCCACTTGATCCTGGTGGCTAATTCCTGAATTAAAAGAGCACAAAGAAAAGTGTCAAAATTTCTGTATTTAAGCAATTGATTTACTATGCAGATGAAAATACCATTATTGAATACCCAAATGGGGGCTGCACCAATGTCCTCAGCAAGCTGCAATAGACCATCAAGATAATAAGATAAGAACCTTAGGTGAATTACGGAATTTCTTTCCTTTATACTGGAACTTCCAAGTTCCAACTTTGAACTAAAAAGCTTCCAAATCAAACCTGAAGAAACTCAAGGTATCCTAGTCCATCATCAGTCCAGTACATCCAAACATCACCAAAGTGCCCAGGTCTCTCTTCCCATGGCCCAATAGTTTCTCTCCACCGAAATGCATTCCTTAGCCATTCGCCTTCAACAAAGCAACCTCCTATAACAATGAAGATACAGATAAGTTCAAAAACTAAAAATTATGAGACATAAAACATATAGTTAGCCATAACGATAAATATTATAAAAATCGAAAAAGGAACTAAGTTATTGTTGTAGCTAATACTATATTAATAAACTCAAGATTGTGAAAAATAGAGTGACAAAATTGAGAACAAATTAACTAATAAAAAAAAATTTACCCCTTCTGAAAATCTCAAATCAAGCATTTGGTACAAAAATTAGCATTGCCAGAATAACCATATATCAAGGGCTAAAAAACAAATGCTAATACGATAAAACCTTCCAAATATCCAACAACTACTAGTATTTTTAATCCGGCAAGAGGATTTGACCATATAAACTTCTCGTGGGAACTTATAAATGACCTAGCTCATGAAGGACAAGCACACCTTAGATTCTTGGATGATTTTCTTTCCAAGATAATAGGGTGCCAAACAAGAGAAAATATGGAGTTAATGATTTTAACATTCAACTTACAAGTCATTTGATAGTGAGAGAATTTTTTACAGACCATCTAGAAAAAAATGTAAAAAAGGAAAACCATAACAAAAAAAAAGTTGTTAAGATGTCATAATAAACACCTTGTAAATTGTGACCGACAGAAAAGGGCTGTAAGTAGAGGAATTTGATGTGCTCAACTTTGAAAGTTTCATTTTCTCCCTATTGTATCATGATCACATTTACTAATGAGGAAACACAAGTATTTTATATGTCTAGAATACAATTTTTTCCCCTTTGCATGCACATTACATTTTTCTATAACTTTAATTTCCATGGGAACCAAGTGGATAATCATATCTCTTTACTCATCATCAATCATAGGTTGTTAGGAAAGGAACTTGTCTATAAAATGATCAGCTGCTGTATACAGTTCATTTTTATAAGAGAATTCTTGTTCATGTTCACGCTAGAGCATTGGGGTAGTTCCCGCTATTCAAGTCAAGTGTCTAGGTGTGTAAGCAATTTAAAAAAGGTTCAGAAAGGCAGGTGGTATTTTCCACTTTCACCTTATGTTGATATTCTTAATAAAATTTATCGGCTGTCTTGAACAATTTCTTTAACATTAATCTATTTTATTTCAACTTGGTAGTATTGATGCTATATCTCATCGCTCATAAATAATAATATTTTATTTTACCTCTCTTAGAACTACACATTTATCTCAACATTCTCATCTCCTCTTTTAACTTTTTGGAGGATGTTTCATTACCCCTAACAATTGACCCATAAATCAGGTTAGTTTTACGAGTATCTAACATCTACATAGTGCTTGACTGAGCATGTCTTTACAACTTTTTACACATAATCCTATCTACATTTGTTTGAGAGAAAGTTTATGTGATTATAATTAGTCACTTGTCTACGATATCAAATGCATTTTTCTTTTAACAGTGAGGTAGAAAAGTCGAAAATCATAATGTCCTTGTTTCCTACTGCAAACCCACATCTTCCACGAATACTTGTATATTTTCCATATTCTCAGCCTAATATCTCCATTCAAATCTGAAAGCATAAATTTGCAACAATAACTATTTTAGATTTTTGTGAAATTCCCTTTGATTTAATGATTCGATTGTTTAGATCGCAACTCTTACTGTTTATAAACAGAAAACATAAACCCACATATAAACTTTCAAAATTACGATGAAAGCAATTTCATACCTGGAAACCTAATGAACTGGGGTTTCAGATCTTCAATCATGGATATCAGTTCCTTACGGAAGCCATGTCCCTGTGTAATAGAAAGGTTCCAATTTTAAGGCCATAAACAATCCAAATGAGAACTTCAGTGTAAGACACTACGAATATCTCATATTTAGCTAATTTTTAAAATTATTGTATGCTTATTACTTGCTCAACTACTCTTGGGCTTTGAGTATTAACCAAATCATTAAGCTCCAATTTATGAAACTCAATTGTGCTGATGGCTATAGAATGTTCCTTTTTGTTTTTTCTTCTTTATCTGTATGCGTTTCTCTTAATTAAATTTCCTTCCTCTTTAGAAAAAGTGAACTCAGAATCTTTTAAACATAGCATACCTTATAAGTGTCTAATGGCATAAGCGAAATTTGATCAAACCAAATAATTCCTTTTTTCATAGTAGTCAATTGAAGCCTTGCATTTCTGTCTGTTGCCATAGCTTCCAACTGTAGTTCTACTCTTGTCCAGTTTGACACATCTGTAGCATCAGCTCTACCAGAAACAATCATAAAAATGGATTCGACTTTAATGTAGAGTATCTGAAGATTCAAGGACTATAGCAAATGCTCAAGACTATATAGATGCTCACATAATATTGGCAGAAGCCAGTTTGCGCAATCCATCTGAGCTTGTAAGTGAAACAGTTATATTGATCATGTCAAGTGATTTTACATACAATATAAGATTATATGTCTTCTTTTCTTCAATATTCTGAAGAATGCCAATAAGAAAACAGTGGGAAGAAATGTTAGCCATAAGAAATTTATCAGTTTTTTTGGAAATTACTGTCTAGTTAAATAGTTAGAGTGAAGGGCCTAAAAAACCCTGGGGCTTCACTACCTACAGTGCTAAGACTATGCATATAGATATCATGTATTTCGGTGAATTAAGATGAAGGATGTAGATAGCATGTACTTCCATGCATTCATGTGAAGGGGATTCTAACAGAACCACGTTGACCATATATATATGTTTCAAAAAGAAGTATTTATCCCAAAATAAGGCCATTATGGAATGGAGTATTGGTAAAAATGGGAGAGAAGATGAAAAGAAATTTTACAAAAGAAAATTGAATACTCTGCAAAAATAAAGAATTGTCTTATGTCTCCTACTAAAAGGCTATTTCAGATTCTGTAAAATGCAGATCATATAATTTCTTGTTAATTCAAAAGGGAACAATGAGTTTAGCAAATCCAAAATGCATACCATGCCCCAAAACCCAGGATTATATATGCCCACACCATCTGGACAGGCAACAGATTCTCCATCACCGCAGAATACCTTCATCTTTAGTGCCACCTCATTACGACTGAAACAAGATGTTCGATCAGTAGATACATAAATGGAAGATTCATTTCCAATGATGGTCCACGGATCAATGTTTGAAGGTGTGTTGGGACCTCCAGCTTCAAACCCTGAGATGATTCATAAATGATGAATAATTAAGATTTGTTTAATTGAATCATTTCCCAAAGCTTTGATTGAACATTAGTTCATTCCTATAACTTTCCCAGAAACTTTTCTTCAGAGATTTCAGGATTTGAGTATTTAACTTGCCTCTATTATTCACAAGCTCTGCCCATATCCCACCAGCTCCAGCATGATTGATTTCCTGAGTTCAAGTAAAATTTAATAAATATACATGTAATTGCTAATAGATAATAGAATAGACTAGCTACTGTTTCATTAAGTGACGTAGCTTATAAACTATAAAGAAAGTTTTACATAAACCATGTAGGAACTTCTTAGCTTAGAGACTACAAAGAAAGTAACATAGACAAGCAGGAATTTCTTACATAGCTTAAAAATTGACTTATGCTTAAGTAGATGAATATTGCTAAAAACAATTTTTCTTAAATATACATCAAGGTTGAGTGAGCTTAGCAATGAAAATCTGGAATGAAAGGAATTTTCTTTTTCTTTTTGGATGTGTGTGTCGTGTCTTTTACACTACAAGATATGGACCTTATATAGAGACGAGAAAGCACAAATAAGCTGGAACAATTGAATTGAATTGACAAGAACAACAGAAATCCTCAAATTCGCCTACATCTTAGAACTGAGTGTGAAACTATTTCAACTAATATGCAGAATTAGCACCATAATTTGAAAGTAGTGCATTCATGTTTATTTGTTATCTGTAACCAAAAGACAACAGAGTAGAGGATAAGCATAAATAACGGATAAAAATCTCAAGAGTTGGTCATGCCCTAACTCTCGAGAGCCTTTCCTAATATGTGGTGTCAGCAAACAGAGAGATAAATGTATGCTCAAAAGAAGTTACAGACCTCAAAAAAGATACCAAATAGAGTCTCAGGAATTATATGACCGGATTGAGGTGAAGCATCAATCGTCAGCAGGGCAGACAGGTTGGCCTCCAACGTATGAGTAAAGCAATGAGGAGCAACAAATAGCAGAATAACGATGCATAGTGAAGCACCTCGAGATGTCCCTCCAAGACCCATTATGATTTCACTGCTTCAACTTGGTTACCAAGCAGCCTGCAGTAGTAAAATAGGAACGGTAAAGACAAGCCAAGAAAATAAGAAAACCCGAAGTAAAATCCTTAACGGACATTAGGGTTTCAATGCATCGTTAAATGAAAATCAAGAAAACAAACATATAGTGAGTTCACGCGTCAATTTAACAAGATAAAAAGAAAGAAGAAGGATTTAGTAAGAAAACAATCATTTGGAAAGTGAAGTAAAATAAATTTAAAGGCCCAGCAAGTTCTAAACCAAAATGCAGAAATTGAAAACAAATGAACATGAACGTTCATCCGAAGTGGAAACTCAACAGCTAAAATGTACTTGTCTCTTCTTTTCAGTAAAGTAAAGCTAAAGGCAAACCCAGATTGCATTTAAAGAAGCGACGGACAGAATTACAGGGAAAGAATCACCTAGCATATCTTATTAACATACAGAAAAAAAAAAGTATTCGCCGAATAATTAATCAAGTATAGCCCCCGAAATCATGCAGCTTGGCAATGGTAAAGACAAAGATCATATCTTTTACCGGCTTCTGGCAGGAAGGACGAAGGATCCAAGAAACATAGAATCGGAGTGGACAATAAACGAGGAGCACAGGTCTTTAAGTAGGGGGGTAGAAACCGGAGAGTGGCTATCTTCCTTTGAAGCGATGACTGCTGAAATCATGCCGAGGTCATCAACCGGGCGGAAGGGAGGCTGAGGTCGACGACAAAAACACATCGGGAGGGCAGAGCCGCGTGGAAGTGCGATTGTGTTTACGGTTGTTGGGATCTGCAGACCGCACGCAAACTTCGCACCCCGCCTCCACCTCTTGTTGCTTGGAAGCCTCCACTTCACATTGCGGTCCCACCGCAGCCGCCATATTCCTTATCTAGTTATCCGGCAACGGATTGGTCTCGGGAGGAAATTTAACTTGACCCCTAAATTTTTATCAAAGTTTTCGTTCAACCTCTAATAGTTAAAAAAATATCATTCTGCCCCTATCATTTTTAAATTATTATTATTATTATTATTATACAATTCAATGATCCGATTAATTTTAAAATGATCTTGTGAAAATTTCTTATCAACCACTAAAACAAATCAATCAAAAGACGTTCGCAGAGGCTTATCCAAATGACTTGAATGACTTCTCACTAAAAGAAGATCCATATTAAAAAAAAAATGATTAATTAAGTTGAGTAATGTTGAATCTGAAATGATCAATTTGATCCTACAGAAGTTTTTCATTAGTCATCAAAATAAATCGGGAAGTGCTTACAGTGAAAGGTTTAGAAGTTTAGTATCCCTCAGTTGCAAGTCCCATTTAGAGGAAAAGAAAAGACTCATATTAAATTAATATATGGTTGTTATAATACTTAATGACATAGAGCATCCACATTGGTTCTAAGGGTGTGTTTGATTCAAGTTATCATGTATAACCTTGGTTATGTGATTACCAGATAATCACATAACCAAGGTTATGGGGAATAAAACATAACCAAATATTGTTTAGTTCAATCTAGGTAATGCAACAAAAACATGTTTGTTTGAAGGTTTTAATAAATAACCTAATTTAGTATTTTACTAAATTATCCTTAATTACAAAACCAACTATACATAATAATAATAATAATATTATTATTATTATTATTATTATTTAAACTCTATTTTATTTTACTATATTTTCACGTTTTTTATTTATATATATTTATTTTGTTTTTTATGTTTTTAATTTTTAACTTTTTAAAGTTTTTTTAATTTTTTTTTTACTTTTTTTATTTTTTTTTTACTTTTTTTATTTTTTTTTAGTTTTTATTTTTTAGGGGTTTTAATTTTTTTTAGGATTTTTTACATTTTTCAAATTTTTTAATTTTTAAATGTTTTTTAACATTTTTTATTATTTTTTACTTTTTTACGTTTTTTCTATTTTTTGTATTTTTTTAAATTTTTTTAATGTTTTTTCTATTTTTTTAATGTTTTTTTTATTTTTAAAATTTTTTTAATGTTTTTTTTATTTTTAAAATTTTTTTAATGTTTTTTTATTTTTTAATGTTTTAAAAGTTTTTTTACCATTTTTTTATTATTATTTTTAATGATTTTTTATTTTTTAAAAAAAAATTATGTTTTTTTATTTTATTTTTTATTTTTTTCTTTTTTTTCTTTACATTTTACTTTTGTCCGCATTTTTCTTTTATCCAGGGTATTTTGGGTAAAAAAAACTCGATAACCCCGGAATCAAGAAAAACCTCAATTTTTCGATTCCTGGTAGCATGCCCCTTTTGCTGACGTGTTAGGCATGGAGCATTACTCGGGAATCATCGATTACCTAAACCAAACAGGGTTTTTGTTGATAACTTTGGATGGATAACCAAAGTTATCAAGAATAACCCCCAATCAAACGCATCCTAAGGATTTCTGCAATGTCGTTAATGCTTCAAGCATTAACACCAACATGTAATGCTTTTATACCACTGTAGCATTAACGCATTCAATTCATTGAATGCGTTAATGCCTACAAATAAAAAAAATTTTAAAAAAAATAACATATTATCATTAACACGTTCATGTGTTAATGGCAATGTGGATGACCTCATCAAAATATATGGGTTTCACATCTCGCACATTTATTATATTAACACATTCATTTTCTTATATTCATTTTAACAAATAAATTCATTATATGTGAGTTTCATTACCTACTTATTTATCTTTATCTTTATTTTACATTAAATAAATTAAATTTCAATTTTATTTATCTAATTTAAACCATTATTATTTAAAATAATAATAATAATAATTTTAAATAAATAATTATTGATTTACCCAATTTATATATTTTTAATAAATAAAATTTAAAAAATAAAACAAATATACTCATGTGGGGTGGGCCAACGCCCACCCATGCTATATTGGATGCGTTCAAGAGAAGGGGTGTTATAACACCCTTTCATATTGATTTTTACACCAAAGGAGTGCTATAACACCCCATTAATGCATCCAATATGGATGCCCTATAAACACCCAACATCTCATAAAAAAGTATGAGATTCACGTGTCACATACATCTATTAACATTTTCATTTTCTCATATTTATTTTAACATCAATACTCATTATTGTAGGGTACATATGTTATATGCATATTATATTAATATATACTCATTTAGAGAAATTTAGTTATTTGTATGATTGAAATAAGTTGTACAAGTAACAAGATGATGAGTATTTATAGATGAATTTTTTTTTTTTATTAAAATAATTATTAACCAGCTGTTATATAGATTTACTAGTTGTTAACTAGCTGTATAATTTTTTTTATTTTAATCTCATAAAAAATACATCACTAATTTAATTTTATTTATTAATTTTAGTTTTTTTAATAAAAAATACATGGGAGGGCCCATGCTTCTCAAATCTCACCTGGTGCGTATATGATATTTTCTAATTTTTTTAATCCACTGGCATGTTTCATTGAACTTCATTGTTATAGCATTAACACTGCATCACATTTGGTTTTAATATCAATATGCATTTATAGCATTCATCATTGAACGCGAATATACATGTTATTTATCATCTCATTAAAAAATATAAAATTTATTATCATATATTTATTAATATTCATTATTTATAAGTCTCATCATCTATTCAATCATCTTAAAATTATATAATATTAAATAAATATATTTTAAATATTATTCTTTTAATAATAATAATACTTTTAAAAAAATTTACTATTTTTAAAAAATAATATAAAATTTTTTACAGTTAAAAAAAATTAAGAAAAAAAAGGAAATATGAGAGAGGGCCATTCAAAGGCATGAATGCCTTTAAATGCCTCCTCCTCTCTCTCATGAATACGGATCATCTATCCATAAAATGTGGATTAGAAGATGAGTCATTCTTTATTATTGTTGAAAAATGATGACTCTCATTTATTTTACACGTGGAGTTATCATTCTTCATCAATGATAAAGAATGACCCATCCTTTGATCTGAGTTGCTCTCTCATGCCCACTCATAATACATAAGGGTGGTAAATAGGCATTTTAATATCCATTTAACGTCCTAAATTGGATGCCCTTAGTCCATTCTTTGTTAATAAGTAAGTTTTTTTTTTTAAAAAAAAAAGAGAAAATCATTCGAGCGTGCGTATATTGGTTTGGGCCAACTGACTCATAAATAATAGGTAGACATTGAAATTTATAAATAATCTTAAAATGAATATAAATATATGTTAATAAAATAGAATATTATATATTTTTAAAAAAGAAATAACATATGTTTAAGTTCAGACTAATTAATGGGATGGCTTAAGGAGCAATAATGGGAGGCGATGAAATAAAATTTCTGATTTTAATTTGATTATCCATTTAAAGTTCTTAATGGGCATACAACAAAAGGGATATACAATATGAAATCAGTAAATTAAATTTTTTTAATTTTGAAGTTGATGGATTTTTTTTACCAAAAATATCCTCCGATAATAGAAAAAATTTAAAAAATATATAAAAACAATAAAAAAAAGTAATAATAAAACGTAAAACATACAAAAGCATTAAAAAAACGTTAAATAAAAAAAATAAAAAGAGAAAAATAAAATAAAAAAACGTAAAAAATAAAAATTAGAAAAATATAAAAAAATAATAATAAATAAAAAAAAGGAAAAGCATAAAATATTAAAAAATAAAAAAATGTAAAAAAATTTAAAAAGGTAAAAATGTAAAAAAAAAATATAAAAATATAAAAAAATAAAAAACATAAAAAAAAAATATGAAAAAGAAAAAGTAATAAAACATATAAAAAAAGGTAGAGTTTAAATAATAATAATATATATGATTAATTTTGTAACTAAAGATAATATAGTAAAATATTAAACTAAATTATTTATTAAAATATTCAGATAAATTTTTATTATAACCACGTGACATTTGGTTATGTTTTATTTATATAATTTTAATTATATAATTATTTAATAATCATATAATCAAAATTATATATGATAATTTAAATAAAATACACCCCCAACTAAAATAATGAACAAGTTTTGGAGGGGTCGACGTAAAAAAAAACATAACATCTAAACCCAAATTATTTTCACTGTAATTTAATATTTCTCTTTGCAAGTGAGATCCTAAAATATTGGAGATTTGATGCAGGACAGGGCCACAGAGTTAATTCAGTGCAAGCCCAAGCTCACTGCCAGATTCATCATCAACTGCTGCATCAACGCAGACTGGCACATGGCATCCAACTGATTACCGACCGTCGATCTCCTGGAACCCTCACTGATCCCTTCGTAAATAAACCCACCATTATTTGACGCCCTCCTCCGCTTCGAGCTAGCCGAATCCTCCGCCAACCAATTAGCAGGGATGACGTTGCCGTCGTCGTCGAAATCTCGGTGCAAGACTGCAGGAAAGCCAGTCGAGTCCGCCGCTCCTGGAATCTCCGGCGAACATCTGAACATACGCGATTGCACCGAGTCTCCTGATCTCTCCGTATCGGCCACTGAAAACTGCTGGCTGCTCTTTTTGTAGATCCGGCAAAGAACCCAGTCATCTAACTGAATCAACTTGAAAATTTTAATTCACGTATTTGAGACCGCATATATAATAATTAATTATGGCAAGACAAATACGCACCCTCATGGAAGAATTAAATGGTCCAAAATTGTTCTTGGGTCTTCCACTTAATGAATCATCGTCGTCGTCGTCTTCGTTAGCAAGTCGATACTCTTGCATGATCCACTCCGTCTTCGCCCCCTTCGGGTTCTTGCCCTTGTAGAACACCAGCGTCTTCTTCACCCCGATCTTGACCTTCCCTTGGCTCGTCACCACCGCCCGGTCAGTCCCGGTCGCCTTCCAGTACCCCGACAACCCAGCCCGGTTCGGCCGGACGCCGTTCGGGTACTTTCGGTCCAGCGGGCTGAAGAAATACCACTCCCGGTCCCCGTAAACCGCCTTCTCTGCACTCATACACATATATGTAATCACTCGTAAGCACCATCCACACCACAATGATCAGAGTACTCACCGGGGAGGTCCCATGGGTCCAACTTGTAGATATCGATCTCGGCGGCGATCCGGACCGGACAGGGGAGGCCGGCGGCCTGGTTCTTGAGGTAGTGGAGGATGAGCTCATCGTCAGTCGGGTGGAACCGGAATCCCGGTGGAAGCGAGACGACGGTATCACATTTTCCGATCGATGACGACATTTTTAATTAATATGCAGCTGCTTTGGTCGATCGATCGATGCTGATGGAGAAGAAGATCTATGGAGAATTAAGTTTGATAGAGAGGGGGACAATTAGCGTGTTTATATAGTTGTTTCATGGCGGATTTTTTCCTTGTTTTGTTATCACAGACGTACGTAAGCTATGGATATTAGTTAATTTTGAACCAATTAAAGTGAATAATGATCACGTAATCGTGTATGAATGTGTTCAAGTTGTCATTCACAAGAACAAGTCGTAGCATTATATATATAATATACGTACCGGCCATGCACTTCATTGTCCAATTCAAACCGGGGAAGATCGTATCATGCATCTAATTAAATTACCTACGTACGAAGTTCAGATTTTTATTTATTCTCTGTCAAGAAAATTAAAAGAATTACTTTGGAATTTGGATATTCAGGATTTGACTAACGTGCAACTCCGCTTCACACCAAATGGCTCGAATGGATATTTCATCGTTTGACTCGATCGGTTTGCTTAGAGATGGTTACTCACTCTTCCAAATGGAATTAATATAGAGAGAGATGCTATATTGTATATATAGACTAGATCTTGGTCAACCACACTTACCAAATTAATTATATAGGATAAATATAGAAATTAGAAGATATGGCCATGAAAAAAACAAGTTGTTAGTCAATTCCAATAGTCAAAATAATATATAATGAAATAAAAAAGATGATCTACTTTGCTTGCCCACTAGGCAAGGACTATGATTACCTGGGCAGCAATGCTAAGTCGACCTTTAGTTAAACTAATTTATATTTGATTAATTTATGTTAGAATTTACGTTGAACTTGCATATGAGGACTTCTTGTGGAATCGAAAGACTTTAAATTAATCCCCCGAGGCTTAGTCAAATCATATCGGTATATTTATAACATGAGATAAGAGTTGAATCATGGTGAAGTCGTGGAAAAATATCCTACCACGTCGAAGTTTACTCGGTACCTAATTCATACGTTTATATGTGAGCTAACGATATTGAATATTTAGAACGAGAGATATCACATGTTGCAGCATGAAAGACTCTAAATTAAAATCGACGGAGAATTCAAACAGCGAGGACCGACTCAACCTATAATTAATTTTTTAAATATAAAGTCATGCATTTTTTTTTTCAACTCCTACAATCTTTTTATTTGTCCTCTAGATATATTATCGTATAAATTTAATAATCTAAATTTAGGGCAGGCATAGCTTGCATGTAACAATTATCGAGGGTTTTTATTATTTTGTAAGATTTTTAAACTAGTTTTGCTTAGAAAGAGAACCTTAGTGCAATAGTAAATTTATTGTTTTGTGATTAAAGGTTTAAATCTTGAAAATAGTCTTTAGGATAAAATTGTGTACAATGAGCTTGCACTGGGAAAAAAACACACCATAATCTTGAACTCTTCATAGCAATCATTCAAAGTTGATAATTACCAGTGACGTGTGGAAGAGTTCCTTCATTGACCAAAATTAAAGCTCAATATATATATTATCAGCAGGTAGAAGAAAATTTAATTAAAAGGTAAAGTTGACTACAGCTTGAAAACAAAAACATACAACTTCGTATAAGTTTCATATGGTTACAACTAAGTATTGCTAGGAAGTTGGAAGTAGTAATTACTATTGGTAAAATTATAAAGTTTTTAAAAGTATAATATTAGGAGAACTTTTCTATAAAATGGAAGGGGATTTATATATGAAGCCACAGAAGCGTTGGCCCTGGTGTATCATGATGCCAAATTCAAATCTGATCTTATCATAACGGTTGTCGACCTTGGTGCATCCTGAGCCAAGTTACGAGGTACAAAAGTACGTAGGTAGGAGTACTTGATGAATACGCACTAAATTCGAACCGTAGAAGTTTTTGTCAACCAATGAAACTCCCTCAACATTATGAGGAACTAAATAACAAATAAAAGCCATTGCCGTTACATTATTTGAGGCCTTAGAAGCAAATAATTCAATTGTATAAAAGATTGAAAATTAGGTTATTTATAAGCTGCTCTAAAAGAATAAAAAGAATATGACTAATAAGAACTTCATGCATGTCTTCACCATAAAAGCACCCATACACTAGCTATAAAACAAAACCACAAACTCAATTTAAGGATCAGAACTTATTCTTAAATTCTGGCTGGTCAAAATTTGATGAGCAAAGCCCCTCGCTGCTTCAATTGAAGCATATGCGACTTGACAGGGTTAAAATTGTATTTTTCACCGTCCTTCTGGATGCAGGGTTGTCAGCGGACGGGATCCTATGGACCCATATCCCTGGTTCATTCCGACCAGAGATATCTTATAGGTGGGATTTTTTGAACTCCATTTATATAATAGGTGGGGTCCAGAGGATCCCACTAATGAATGGAGTGGTACATTACTAGATTGCATTTTACGGTCTAGAGGATCCGTGCTTAGTTGTCAGACATAACAAGCCATATCGGGGTGGACCGACTCATAGTGGACTGACCATTTGACAAGGCGAGGAGAGACGAGCGACCCATTATCTTGATAGATTGGGAAATTCTCAACCCAACCCAACCCAACCCAATCCAAAGCAGGTTGCGGGTTAGGCAGATCAACTCGCGAGCCCCACTAAAATCCATAGAGTCCCTTCACCATTGCATTACTCTCTGTTGTGCCCAAAGGATATTCACATATCTTTATAATGACTTGTTGATTTTGGATCTAGACCATCATACTAATGAAAATATCATACATCATTTTTAAATACATGATATTTTCTAAATCTTTCCAATGTGAGACTTCGATTAAATTCAAACAATCTTCCCTTCAAACAAAAGACCATAATTATTCTCATGGTCTGGGCCTCCCTGCGAGCATTCGATCATTCTTGACCTGCTTTGGACCTCCCAGCAAACATTCGGTCATAGTGACTTGCTGCCTCCCCGCAAACATCCAATCATTGTTGACCTGCTTCGGGCCTCTCCGCAAGCATTCGTTCATAATGACCTGCTACAGGCCTCCCCACGAGTATCCGATCACCCCAATCTACTTCGGGCCTTTCCCTTGAGCATCTAGTCACCTTAACCTGCTCCGAGCCTCCCCGCAAGCATCCAGTTATCGTGATCTACTATGAGCATCTCCACAAGTATTTGGTTACCCTGACTTATTCCAGGTCTTTCCTGCGAGCATCCGGTCACCCTGATATGTTTTGGACCTCCCTGTGAGCATCTGGTCATTTTTAACCCACTTCAGGTCTCCCCGCGAGCATCCGGTCATCTTAACCTGCTCCGGACCTTCCTACTAGGGGTGTCAATTCGGGTGGGTCGGGTCGGGTTGGGTCGGGTTGAGTTTTTTTTTTTTAACCCAACCCGAACCCGAGTTCAACCCGAAACACCTCAACCCGAACCCGAACCCGACCAACCCGATCAACCCGAACCCGACCCATATAACCCGAAAATCCGATTCAAAACGACTTTTTTGGGTTATTTTCCCTATAATTCTTCACTTTTATCTCAATATTCCATCATTATCATACAAACATGATATTAATATACATAAAAACATCTAAATTTTTAAAATAAAATTTGATTTAATCCCAAAAAAACCCACAAAACCCTATATTTAAGCCAACCCGAGTCAACCCGGGTCAACCCGAACCCGACCCGACCCAACCCGAAATTTTTTTGCTCTCCAACCCTCCAACCCGAACCCGACCCGAACCCGAAAATGCCCAACCCGAACCTGATTTTTTTCGGGTCGACTCGGGTTGGGTCGTCCGGTCGGGTTCATTTTTGACACCCCTACTTCCTACGAGCATTCGCGTTTGGTCACTCTTGACCTTCTCCGGGCCTCTCTGCGAGCATCTGGTCACCGTGACCTGCTCTGGGCTTCCCTGTGAGTATCCGGTCACCCGACTTACTCCGGATCCACCCTCAACTTTGTTCAAGGCTGCCCTACATGACATCTAGTCTGGACCATGACTCTGATATCATTTGTTATACCCAAAGGATGTTCACATATCTCCATAATGACATGATATTGTCACTTTGGGCTTAGACTAGATGTCATGTGGGGAGACCTTGAACGAAGCTAAGAGTAGGCCCGGAACATGTCAGATTGACTGGATACTTGCAGGGAGGTCCCTGAGCAGGTCAGGGTGACCAAGTTCACGGGGAAGGTCCGGAGCAAGTCAGGTTGACTGGATGCTTGCGGGGTGAGTGGTGACTCAAAGTAGGTCAGGATGACTGGATGTTTGCGGGGAGACTTGAAGTAGGTCAAGAGTGACCAAACACATATACTTGCCGGGAGGTTCAGAATAAGTCAGGATGACCAGATGCTCACGGAGTGATCCGAAGCAGGTCAAAAGTGACAAGATGCTCACGGGAGGTCCGGAACATGAGAGTAATGATGTTCCTTCGTTTGCAGGGAGGATTGTTGGAATTCAATCAAAGTCCCACATTAAAAAGATTTAAGAAAGATTATGAGTTTAAAAAGATGTATGATAAATAAAATTTTTTGAATAGAACCTAAGAGTAAAATCATAAGAGTAGATTGTGAATAATATTATATCATTATAAAAATATATAAATATCTTTAGGGCACAATACTCACTTTATGCTTCTCGAGGTGTCACTCACATGTCCCTGTGAGACCCATTCACCAAGTTCGTCTACGAGTGATGTAAGATCGTTAAATACTCTCCTTCAAGACTATGCTTACTATATGTGCTCATGTTCATCCCCGCATTGGATTTGTATATGATGGCACTGTCCCTTTCAATCTCACCGGCATTAGGATTGCAACAATAAGACTTAGAAATGGGAGCCTAAGAAGAAGAGGAGTTGATAGCTATAAGGAATTTGACATCCCATCTGACATTGTTGCTCAGTCTTATGTAAAAAGGTTGGTTCTGGCTTATCAGAATCTGAGCAACTGATTTTCATTCTACTACCCTCTTCCTTGTTATACCTACTTGACTCCTGTGCTTGGTCTCCTTGCCTACGATGCCACAAATCTCTCCGCTACCAACTTGCCTAAATTAGATTTTGCAGATACAAACTTATCCGTATCTATTAATTTCTTAAATATTGTTGTTCCTGTGCCTAGTGGTGTAATTGCCTGAGTGGTGTAATTGCCTGATGTGAGTGGTTTAGTCTAGTGAGATTGTTTTTCCTCCTGCACCAAGTGAAGGTCCAAGGTTATCTCTAAATCCTGTTGTTTTTAGGAGTAACAAGTCCATGCCATGGAAGATAATTGTGTTTGTGATCCGAGGAATTGCATTGCTTCTGTTGCCTTTTCTCAACTTGTGGGCCGACCCATGCAAATCACAGGCCCAGATAAATCGGCCCATCTAGACTAACCTTTAAAGATATATTGATAAAATTATAATTCAATAAGTTTAATTTATTTGACGTCGGATCAATCCGACATGCCAATCCAAATTAAAATATGCATGGACTCAATTCCTCACTTTCCTTAATTTCCTTCTTTTTTAAATCACTAAAACTTTTAAGAATATAAAATTTCTAAAATTTAAAATGCTCATTTTTGAAATAATTAAAAAAATGCTTAAGATAATTATTGATAAACTATATATGCACTTGGAAAAAAAATATTCTAAAAAGAAAATTTTTTAAAGACATTTACCTAAAATTTTCTAACAATCAATTGCAACAAAACAAATCAAGCTCTCATAGAAAATGAGCAATTCAAAAAGATGTTATTTGACACGAAAATGAGTCATTCTAAAGGATCTTTGATATAGGAGGATCCGAATAGTTTGTTTTCTCTTTTTAAATTTTTTTTTCTTTTTCAGTTAGAGTTATTTTTTTTTTATAGATTTTTTGTTTCTGTTTGATTATTTTCAATTGTTGTAAATAAATTATTATTTAATTGATGCTAGAGAAGTTGTTGGATAAATAATATTTTTAGTTGTATTGTTTATTTCTTTTTTAACCTATTTTTTGATATTTTTCTGAATCAATAGTTGTTATAAGATTATTTTTGCCGATCGTAATTAAATCAATAGAATCAATACTGTCTATAGGATAATTGCTCTTCTGTTTGATGTTAGTTGATATTAGAGCTTATCAGATTTAATTGAATGTCGTCGTAGTCATGGTCACGATCACAACAATCAGATTTCTATTGAGAAAGTTGAGCATCGTGGTCATAGCGTTTGATACGTGATGACAATTAAGGATTTATAGAGGCAAGTCGCAAAATTAACCCAGTGTCTAGTGGCGCGGGATTTTGAAGATCATGAGATTTTTTCATTGTGATTTTGGTTCATCTTTCAAAAAATCATATCACAATCTATTAAAAGTGTGAATGGAATAAAGAGATGGAGACGAAAAGACTCTATTGTGCATGAGTTGTTTGTTCCACATTAGAAGTCTCTTGGTTTTATTGTTGGTTTAAATTATGACACATGCATTGATGTCGTAAACATATGCATGGGGAGAGACTTTCATGTGTGGATGTACAGAGGTAGGTGCAAATCTAGGGCTCGGATTATACTGAACCAATGTTGACTCGTATGCGAGCACGACCTGCGCATGTTGAATGCCAGACCGATTGAGACAAGATTTACCCAAGTGAATAAACCAATATTTTGCCACCTGAATCTATTTTTGCTATCTGTTCAAGAGTATTAATATAAAATTAATAACAATTCCGTAATGTTTCGACATTAATGATGACATTAAACTCATTAATGATGACATTAATGGTGACTTCGTAACGTCTTGACATTAATGGTGTTATTAAACCCATTAATAATGATTCCGCAACATCTTGATATTAATGAAGATATTAAACTCATTAATGACGACATTAAACCCAACATTAAATAACCATAATTTAGTCATTCATTGTAGGCAAAGTGAGAGTTCTTATATAAGGAGACTGGATCTTGAGCAAAACAAGAGCAAGAGCGAGAGCGAAAGTGAAAGCAAAAGCAAAAGCAAAAGAAAAAGAGTTTCTTCACATTCGTTCCCCGATTCTTTTCTCTCAGTCGTTATCCGTTCGGCTGAACTACTTGTGATAACACTAAGGTACATTCTCAGTTCACTATGAACAACAAGTGCTTGGTTGCGTACGTGGTTTTGCCATTGTATCTTGGGAAATAGATGACCTGAAAGAACCTCGAGGCATAGCCGGAGGTGGGATGAATCTGTTTCAAGGAAACTACGTTGAATGCAAACCTCGGTATCTTAGTCAGTGAATTCTCTTTCCAATTCGGCAATCAACTCCCGATTTTGCTACGCATCGCCTCAACTCCACAACTCGGACCATCGGAAGCTTAGCAGAACCAGCCCCGCTGCAGCCTGAGATTATCCGCTCAAGTCATCTCAACAGATAAGTTAAAATTGATTTTGTGCAATTTTAATTTTATAATTTTCCCCAATATCTCTGGTAACAGATTGTCTAATAATCTTGAAATAGAATCGAGTTCTATTGAGATTGCTACAGAATAAAGTGTTGAGGTGCAATAAGCTCAACACCTTAAGGCCCCCTCCGTCCCGATTGGAACTGTGCCAATCAACCATGGGGAATGGTCAGAGAAGTTCACTAGATTGAACTTCAAGAGGTGGCAGCAGAAGATTCTCTTCTACTTGACCACACTCAATATTGATCAATTCTTGACCGAAGACCCTTCCAAGCGCGCTGAGGATGCTGATGTATAGACCATCAATGCAGTAAAGGCATGGACTCATTCTGAGTTCCTTTGTCGAACCTATATCCTCAACTGCCTTGTCGACTTGCTGTATGTTGTGTATAGCACGAAGAAAATGACTAAGGAGTTGTGGAAGTCCCTGGATAAGAAGTACAAGACGGAAGATGTAGGGGCCAAGAAGTTCATCATGGGTTGATTCCTGGACTATAAGATGGTTGACTCCTAGACGATGATCAGCCAAGTCAGGAGCTTCAGGTGATCTTACACGAGAGCTAATCAGAAGGAATGATTATTTGAGTGAAACCTTCTAGGTGGCTGCTATTATTGAGAAGTTATCTCCAGGTTGGAAGGACTTCAAGAACTACTTGAAGCACAAATGGAAGGAGATGAATGTGGAAGAACTCAATGTTAAACTTCACATTGAAGAAGACAACAAGAGTTCAGAAAGAAAGTTATTTTATCAGGCCACTATGAAAGCCAATATGGTCGAGCACAGTCAAAACTTGAAGCAGAAGAACCCAAAGACTTCCAAGATGGGACCCAGAGGAGGCATTAAGAAATTGTCTGGGAAATGCTTCAACTGTGGTCGAGCTTGCCACAAATCTTCAGAATGTAGAAAGTAGAAGAAGAAGCAGGAGGCCAACCTGAACGAGTGACTAGAAATGGACGACCTCTGCGCTGTGGTCTTCGAACTGAACTTGGTCAGTTTAAACCCGCCACAATGGTGGATTGATACTGGAGCCACCAGACATGTCTGCTACAATAAGGAGTTGCTCCACAACTTTAAAGAAGTCAATAGAGATAAGTTGTTCATGGGGAACTCAGCAACCTCGAACATCATAGGCCAAGGAAAAGTGGTGCTGAAGATAACCTCGACCAAAGACCTTACTCTAAACAATGTATTATATGTTTCAGAGATTTGGAAGAATCTAGTGTCTAGATCACTGTTAAGCAAGCATAACTTTTGTATTATTTTTGAGTCAGACAAAGTTGTACTATCAAAGAATGGAATGTTTGTAGAAAAGAGCTATGTATCTGATAGGTTGTTTAAGCTCAATGGAATGACCATTAAGCCTAAGATAAATAAAAATGAAAGTTCTTCCACTTATATGCTTGTGTCTTCATATTTATGACATGGTAGAGTAGGACATGTTAACTACGATGTGTTACATAAATTAATAAATATGCGAAGTATACCTATATTCCATCTTGACCCAAAACACAAGTGTCAGATTTGTGTTGAAGCAAAAATGGCAAGGTCATCCTTTCAACATGTTGAGAGAAGCAACGAACCACTTGGGCTAATTCACACTAACGTGTGTGATCTCAAAAGTATACTAATACGTGATGGGAATAAATACTTCATCACTTTTGTAGATGATAACACAAAATATTGTTATGTATATATTTTCAAAAGTAAGAATGAAGCTATTGAGAAATTTGCTCTATATAAGAATGAGGTTGAAAACTAACTTAATAAGAAGATTAAGGTGGTTCGAAGTGATCGAGACGATGAATATGTATCATCATTCGCTGAGTTGTGTGCTGAACATGGGATCAGACACGAAATAACAGCTCCTTATACTCCTCAGCAAAATGGAGTTACTGAGTGGAAGAATCGAACTCTAAAGGAGATGATGAATGCTCTTCTATTGAGCTCTAGACTGTCAGAAAAAAATGAAAAAAAATGATAATCCCAGCTAGTCTCATTGACTATCCCTGGGGGTGACCGACCCAGCTTCACGGAAGTTTTCCACTAGTTACCAGGGTAAATCAGGAAGCACACGCGACGGCCAGCCCAAAAATCCAACATCTTTTGGTTACACTTCCATTTGGAGGAAAAATTCTTACAAATACGTCGTACCTGGGGTTCAAACCATGGGTGCCTAGGTGATAACCTGGATATCCTACTGCGACACTATAGCCCCGGGTGTTGGTTGCTACTCGGAAAACCTAATGGTTCCACTGTACAAAAATTTTGTACAAAGGTCTGAATCTTTTCCTAGCTACCATGTGTTCTTTTAAATTAAACTTGGATCGCCTGCGGAACTTAACATGTTTGATTCAAAGTTTAATCTATTTGTTCTTTTAGGTTTAGACTTGGATCTCCTGCGGAACTTAACACGTTCGATCCAAATCACCTAGGTTATTAATTCCATTAAATATTAATTTCCAAAATTGACTTCCAGGACTGCATGGCGAGGCACATGACCTTCTTGGATATGGGAACAACCACCACCGCTTAGACAAAGCCTTTTAAGGAAAGCTAATATTTAATTTCCTTAAATAACTTTAGGTCAACCGAAAAGAACAATCAAATCACAAGGAAAAGAAAAACAAAAATACACAACATCGAAAAAAAACTCAAAATACTAGAATCGCATGCCTCTTGTATTTGGTATTTTTACAAAGAAGTAAAACTAGTATGATGCGGAAATTAAATACTAGTATACCTTTTCTTTTACAAGCAAAAACCTCTAGGTCTTCTACCGTATTCCTCTTCTAACCTCGGACGTTGTGTGGGCAACGATCTTCCGAGATGAGAAACCACCAAAGCACCTTCTTCTCCTTTCTTCAAGTTTCGGCCAAGCACAATGCTTCCAAAAGATGAAGATCTTTTTCCACCAACCAAGCTCCAAGGGATGTAAGCTTTCTCTCCTTCTTCTCCAAGCTAAAATCCGGCCACCACAAGATCTCCAAGAAAATAGAAAGGTTCAGCCACAAGGATGGAGAGAAGAGAAAGAGAAGTGACGACCACACCAAGGAAGAAAAGAGGGAGAAAAATAATAGAGGTTGTTCACCTTGAAGGCTCCCAAAACCCCTTCTTTTATAATCCTTAGCTTTGGTAAATAAGGAAATTTAATTACAATAAAATTTCCTTAACTTTCCTTAACATGAATTAATTAAGAAAAATTAAACAAAATTTCCTAATCCCTCATGTCATGGTCGACCACCTCATGGAGAGCAAACAAGGTAATTTTCAATCAACAATTAAAAATTTCTTATTTATCTTCGGAAATTTAAAAAAATAAAATTTCCTTTTAAAATCCCTTCATGGTTGATAAAAAGGAATTTCTATAATTTTAATTTTTCAACATGTGAATAATTTACAAAGAAGAAAAATAAAATATCTTTCCAATCTGCAAATAAGGAAAGAGATTTAATCTCTTTCTTTAATCTTTTGTAGAACCTTTATAAAAGAGATATTTTAATTGTTAATTTCTCCAATAAATTATATCTTTCACATAAGAAAAATTAAAAATTAAAAATTAAAATTCTTTGTTAATTAAATAGGGCCGGCCACCTAAGCTTGGGTTCAAGCTAGGGCCGGCCACCCATGAACCAATGGTTTGGCCAACCCTAGCTTGATCCACAAGCTAGCTTGGCCGGCCCCTACACCATGGGTATGAAGGTGGGTATAGGTGGGTATAGTACTCTATAAATAAGAGGCTACGATAGGGACCGAGAGGAGGAATTGGTTTTGGTCTCCCGATAAAATTAAGCATCCCGTGTTTGCCCCGAACACACAACTTAATTTTATTAATAATAATTCATTCTACTAGAGAACTATTATTGAACTACCGTACCAATCTCAAATTACATTTTTGGGCTCCTTCTTATTTTGAGTGTGTTAGTCTCCCTGTGTTTAAGATGTCGAATGTCCACTAATTAAGTGAGTTACTGACAACTCATTTAATTAATATCTTAGTCCAAGAATAGTACCACTCAACCTTATCATCATGTCGGACTAAGTCCACCTGCAGGGTTTAACATGACATTCCTTATGAGCTCTTCTTGGGGACATTATCAACCTAGATCACTAGGACACAGTTTCCTTCTATAATCAACAATACACACTATAAGTGATATCATTTCCCAACTTATCGGGCTTATTAATTTATCGATCTAAATCTCACCCATTGATAAATTAAAGAAATAAATATCAAATATATGTGCTTGTTATTATATTAGGATTAAGAGCACACACTTTCATAATAACTGAGGTCTTTGTTCCTTTATAAAGTCAATATAAAAGAAACGACCTCTAATGGTCCTACTCAATACACTCTAAGTGTACTAGTGTAATTATATAGTTAAGATAAACTAATTCCTAATTACACTACGACCTTCCAATGGTTTGTTCCTTTCCATTTTGGTCGTGAGCTACTGTTTATAATTTATAAGGTACTGATAACATCATCTTCTGTATGTGACACCACATACTTTGTTATCTACAATATAAATTAATTGAACAACTACAAACAAATGTAGATAATTTGACCAAATGTGATTCTTTATTCAAAATAAATATTTACAAAAGCTTAGGCTTTCAGTATACACTCTAACACCGGGGGCAACTCTAGACTGCCAGAGTTCATTTGAGGGGAAGTTGTGTTAACAGCTAATTACCTTTTAATTAAGGTGTCCCATAAGAAAATAAATAAAAGTTCTTATGAGTTGTGAAATGGAAGACGACCGTCCTATAAATATTTACGAATGTGGGGGTGTCTTGCCAAAGTGTTTGTGCCTAATCCGAAAAGGATTAAGATATGACCAAAGACTGTTGATTTCATATTTATTGGATATGCACATAATAACAGTGTGTATCGATTTTTTATGTATGAGTCACAAATACCAGATATACACAAGAACTCAATAATAGAATCAAGAAATGTCTTGTTCTTTGAGCATGTGTTTCCGTATAAGACCCGAGAGGATGCTGGCTTCTCAAAATGTGCATATGAAACATAAGGTGAAGAAGATGATGATGAACCAGTCAAGGTTGATCTTAGACGGAGTAAAAGAGCTCGAGTGAAAAAATTCTACGGATCAGATTTTATCACTTTAATGTTGGAAAGTGAGCCATGAAGTTACTTTGAAACTATAAGCTCTTCTGACGGACCTCACTGGAAAGAGACAATTGCATCTGAGATAAAATTTATCTTGTAAAATCACACTTGGGAACTTGTGGATCTTCCTCCGAGAAGTAAACCACTAAGTTGCAAGTGGATCTTCAAGAAAAAAATGAAGTTAGATAACACAATTGATAAGTATAAGGATAGATTGATAATCAAAAGATACTGATAACGAGAAGGCCTTGATTACTTTGATACGTATTCTCCGATGTCGAGAATAACTTTTATTAGAGTATTGTTGGCTATGGCCGCTCTATGGAATCACGAAATACATCAGATATATGTAAAAATAGTTTTTTAAATGAGAATTTAGAAGAGGAAATCTGCATAGAGTAACCTGAAAGGCTTTCTATGTCAGGATAGGAAAACAAGGTTTGTAGATTAGTGAAGTTATTATATGGTTTGAAATAAGCACCAAAATAGTGACATGAAAAATTTGATAATGCCATGAATGAATATGGATTCAAGATCAGTAAGTATGATAAATGTGTCTACATGAAAGTCACAGAGAATAACTATATCATCTTGCGCCTATATGTAGATGAGATACTTATCATTGAGAGTAATGATAAGATAATCAAATCCACTAAAGATATGTTGAGCTCAAGATTTGACATGAAAGACATGAGCCTAACTGTTGTAATTCTAGGAATCAAAATTCTTAGAATGACAGAAGGACTTATTCTTAGTCAGTTCCATTACGTGGACAAATTTTTTGAGAAATTCACCAAGGGTGATATTGCATTGGCATGAACATCGATAGGTATGAGTCAACATCTATCGAAAAATTGAGATAAAAGTATTTCTCAGATAGAGTACTCTCGAGTGATTAGAAGTCTGATATACCTGATGAGTTGTACATGACCAGACTTGGCCTACGCGGTAAGTAAGCTGAGTAGATACACAAGTAATCCTAGTGTTGAATACTGAAAAGGGATAACAAGAGTATTGAGATACTTAAGGTATACTCATGAATATAGACTACACAATATGAGATATCCTGCTGTGATCGAAAGATAGAGCGATGTGAGTTGGATATATGACATAAAAGACTCTAAGTCTACGAGTGGATATGTATTCACTTTGGGAGGTGCAACCATTTCCTGAAAATCTTCTAAGCAAACGGTAAAGAGGCTGAATGACTGCGACAATTCTTAGAAGATATTCCAAGATGACCGAAACTTGTGCCGACAATTTACATACATTGTGATAGTCAATCAGCAATTGGTTGGGCATAGAGCCATCTATATAATGGTAAGTCTAGATATATATATCGTTGACATAATACCATTAGACAACTACTTCCAATGGGAGTTATCACTGTTGACTATGTGAAGTCAAAGGATAGCCTAGTGGATCCACTAACCAAAGGGTTAAATCGAGAGTTAATTACAAGCTCATCACGAGGAATGAGTTTAAGGTCGTTGTCAGCAATTAGTGCAGAGGACACCTAACCTATACTGACTAGAGATCCCAAGAACTAGGTTCAAAGGGACAACTAATTTGTACTGACTAGACACACTATGAGGGATAACCCAATCAAATAGTGACCGGACCAGGGTAAGTTGATGGCTTTTAATGATCAAGAAGAGTAGATGGTTACTCTCGAGGGATCACTTATGTGAGAAAGAAGTAGGGTCGTTTCAAAAAGAATTAGAGGCATAATTCTTAAAGCTTCTCACAGAACTAGGGAGAGTCTTGGGTGAGAACTGAGTTGTATTAGGGATAGTCTTGGGTGAGATTTGTCAATGCTTACACAGACGGTAGAGCAATTCAAGGATATCATGTCTACTGTTAGCCAGTAAAAAAATAGATCTTCACAAAGGAAGGTTCAAAAGGTAAAACCTACCTATCCTAACTTGACTTAACTGTTGAATGATATCACATACCATATATTTCATTCATGTGGGGGATTGTTAGAAATATGAATGGAATAAAAAGGTGGACACGAAGCAACCCTATTGTGTATGAGTTGTTAGTCCCACATTAGAAGTCTCTTTGGTTTAAATTATGACACATGCATTGATGTTGTAATATATGTATGGGGAGAGACTCTCACGTGTGGGTGCATAGGGATGGGTGCAAATCCAGGTCTTGAGTGTTACTAAACCAAGGTTGATATGTGTGCGAGTACAATCTGTGCATGTTAAATGCCAGGCTGGTCGAGGCAAGATTTTCCCAAGTGGATAAACTAATATCTTATCACTTGAATCTCTTTTTACTATCTGCTCAAGAATATAAAGGAAGCATTAATATCAAATTAATGGAATTCCATAACGTCTCGACATTTGACTTCATAATGTCTCAACTTTAATGACGTCATTAAATATATTAATAATGATTTCGTAATGTCTTAATATTAATGAAGACATTAAAATCATTAATGGTGACATTAAACTCAGCATTAAATGATCATAATTTGGTCATTCATCGCAGGTAAGGTGAGAGATCCTATATAAGGAGGCTGGATCTTGAGCAAGTAAGAACAAGAGCGAGAGCGGAAGCAAAAGAGCTCCTTCACCTTCATTTCTCGATTCTCTTCTCTTAGTCGTGTATCCGTTCGGCTGAACTATTTATGATAGCACTCGGGTGCATTCTCAGTTTAACATGAACAACCAGTGCTTGGTTATGTGTGTGATTTTACCGTTGTATCCTGGGAAACAGACGACTCGAGAGAACCTCGAAGCACAGCCGGAGGTGAGACTAATTTGTTTCAAGGAAACTACGTTGAATGCGGACCTTGGTATCTTAGTCAGTGAATTCTCTTTCCGATTCATCGATCGACTCTCGATTCTGCTACGCATCTTATCAACTTCACAACTCGAACCACCGGAAGCTTAGCAGAATCAGCCCCACTGGCAGCCTGAGATTATCCACTCAGATCATCTCAACAGATAAGTTAGAATTGATTTTATGCAATTTCAATTTTATAATTTTTCCTAATATCTCCGGCAACAGATTGTCCAACATACTCTTGCTCAGTTCCTGGAGCATCATGGTCTAGAGGAGCATCATGTAGACTACAATTTTCAGGTTGATCTGCCTTAGTTTTTTAATATGTTACAAGAAGAGGAATTGATTGATTGGATTAACGATGTAAAAATAATTTTTTATTATAAGGAAGTAATCGATCATATGAAAATGAAGTTGGTTGTCATCAAACTCAAGGATCGAGCATTGGCATGATGAGAATAATTGCGGTACTCACAAGAGAAACATGACAAGACCAAGATCATTGATTGGGAGAAGATAGAGAAGAAAATAAAGAGTCACTTTCTTCCTTTCGGTTATACTTAGACTTTATTTCAACAATGTCACAGGTTGAGGTAGGGTGGAAGATCATGATTATATGGAGGACTTCGAAGATAGTGGTGAGGAAGACGATGAATTCATTGATGAAAATATGTGAGAGGATGACGAAGACAACAATGACATTAGTGAATCAAAAAATGAACAACATGATGATATGAGAAGGTTATACATCTCTAGGAAGTCTTGAGAACGTGTTGAGCCAACAAGTTGTGTGAAATTTGATTTACCAGTTATTGGTGAAAATCACCACGAAGAGCTACCTAGGCCGCCTTCCGTAAAACTTAAGTTCCAAGACAAGTTAATCAGTTCTCAGTTGGAGGATAAGGTCGATCAGCATGGACCAGGAACAAAGTTATCCAATGTTGATAATACTTTTATTATCAGATCATTCCTTGATGTTCCTATAGGGCAAGAGATTAACTCTTCAGGTGGAAGGCGAACAATTGGAAGTAGTTGGTTCTTTGTAAGTCAAGGAATTGCTGAGGAACTTCTTATTTGGTATATGGGTTTGCAACTAATGGCTATGAATCTATTGACCACCCAAATGCGTATTGGGATTCTGATGAATTTGAAGATGATAATCATGTTGGCTATACGAGACAGTCAATTGAAGATGAAACTTGGTTTCTAGCAAATGAAATTGATTATCCAAGCGACAATGAGAAAGGAATGGGTAAATCATCAGAACCAAGCACCTTGAAAGGATTAAGATGATGATGATCATTCTTTTACCGAGGAAGATTCATACTTGTCAGGTGCACAATCCTTTGAGACTAAAAATGTTGAACAAGCTGCTATTATGAAGAGACCAATGGGTCACCACAAGATTAGTGACAGAAATTTCCATCACTGATCGGTTGCTAAATTTAGCGACGAAAATAAATGGTCGTAGCAGTTTTGGTCGCAAATGGACTTATTGACAAAAATTTATTTTCGTCGCTAATTTAGAGATGAATTTTCTTTTTCCCGTCACTAAATTTAGCTAAATTTTTCATAGAACCCCTTTAATTGTGAGATTTAAATCTTGTTTACATTCAAATTTCAAACTAACATTTAAAATTACTATTTACATTACAAACTATCCATGATACATTCAACATTCAAAAACCATGATACATTCAATATTTACCAACTTATTCATTTATCGACAAAACAACATTCATGTTTAACAACAAAGTAATATTTAAAACATCATACATGGTTCAAAAATAATATATTCATCACTTCCATCACAAAAACAAACATATATAGTTCAAATTCATGACATCTTATCCTGATCAAAAAAATAGTACATTCATCATTATCTCATCTCATCATCCCATCCCGTAATACGTACAATATGATATGTTATTAAAAAAAAAAGTACATGGTTCAAACTTCACTATATTTTCTATTTTTTTTAAAAAAAAATCCTTATATGAAGAATACACAAACTGATAAATCCAAGTTTAACATGCTTTAATAAAAGAATATATATACCTTAATGGTAGAATATAGTATCAAGTCTAGATGGAATTAGCATATCTCTATTCATGTGTCGTAGCTCCCTTCAATTAAAACCTATTCACTGTGCTGTAGCCCCCTCACCTGGTCGTTCGTCGCCACTGATCCTTGTTGCCGCTCATCCCTTGCCTGAGCCCCTGTCGCTTGCTCGCCGCCGCTCCCTCGCTTGAGAAACTAGCGACGACGCCGTCCCGGCTTCCCCTTTTCCCTGAGTCCCTTGCCTAATAACAAAAAAATTAGAAATCCCTGAGTCCCCTTTTCACCGATCCTTGTATATTTGAACTCCTTGTAAAATTAGAAATCCACAGAAATTGAAATAGGTGCAATCAGAGCTCTCTAGGTCTAAATCTCTTTTTTTTTTTTTTGTTATTAGGCCTGATATCTCCCATATCAGGTCCACATTGGGCCTGATATGGGGAGATATCAGGCCCACATTGGACTTGATATGAAGAGATATCAGGCCCAACACGAGTCTGATATCTCTTCATATCTGGCCTAATAACAAAAAAAAAAAAAAAAGAACTGCAGATTTAAGTTTTTCAAAACCTCGGGTCCACCACTAGGAATGCCAAAAATAATAATGGAGAGCATATTTGGACTCTTTACAATTTTAGAAATCCACAGGAATTGAAATGAGTGCAATCGGAGCTCTCTAGGTCCATCAGTGAGTTTCAATCAAAACCCACTAATCGACTTAGAGACATCAGATTGCAATCATTTCAGATCCTGTATATTTCTAAAATTGCAAGGAGTTTAAATATGCTCTTCATTGTTATTTTCAGTATTTCTAGTAGTGGACCAGAGGTATTGAAAAATCTAAATCTCTTTTTTTTTTCCCTATTGTTAGGCCTGATATCTCTCCATATCAGACCCACATTGGGCCTGATATGGAGAGATATCAGACCCAACGTAGGTTTGATCTCTTATAACATGTTTGAGAAAAAAATTGAAAAAAAAGCAAAGAGAAGATAAAAAAAGAAGAAGGAAAGAGAAGAGAGAGAAATGACAAAGAAAAAAAAAAAGGAAATCAATTAAATTTGTCAAGAGGGTAGAATAGAAAGACCACTGTAAAAAGATATGTCATTTGGTAAATGCTAAAGTAATATGCTTTTTTTTATAAATTCAAAAATCTAAGTACGTCTTTTGGTAAATTGTCGCATTAATAATGATGTTGTTGATGGTCGCAGTGAAGTTCGTGAGAGCTTTGTTGAGGAAAATAGTGAAGGGTCCTATAATTCTTTCCTCATGATGATGCCACTAGCAATCCTCAAGGCGATACAATCGATAGAAATTTGAGTAAGTCAACGAAGACAACAAATAAACAAGACAAGTTCAACCATGTTAAAGCTGACAGTGTAGTCAAATGTTTTAGATATATTATTGAGTTAATGTTAGATGATTTTTTTTCTGAGTTATCATCTGATATTATTCTAAACTTGAGTACATGTTTTTTTAATCCGTAGTGATTGATGCAGGAAGATCTAAAGATTTTTTCCTTTTTAATTAAAATTTCTTTGGGAAAGAATATAAAATTGTGTAGACTATATGGATATTAAACTAATAAGTAATACCATGAAACTTTAGGAAAGAGTAATAAGAAAAAAATTAAAGAAAGGGAACTATGGGATCGAAAAATAATTTGAGTTCATGTGAACTCTGCTCAGGCAACTAATTGAAAATTATTTGGAGTAAAATTAAAATAATATCTACCCATGATATTCATTGACTTAGATATAAAAAACTTATGATAAAGTCCTAAGAGAGATTATATGAAGAATTCTAAAAAATTAAGGTATTAGCATAGCATATATTAAACTAATTAAGAATATGCACTAGAATATAATGACCAGAGTGAAAACTTTAGACGAATTAGCTGAAGCATTTACAATAATTAAAATAAGATTACATCAATGATCAACTCTAAATCCCTATCTTTTTACATTAATTATGGCCGAACTTACTAGACACATTTAAGACAGTGTCTTGGTGTATATTGTTTGCAGATGATATTATTTTGGTAGATGAGAAATATGAATGAGTAAATGCTAAATTAGAATTTTGGTAAGAAACACTAGAAGTGAAAGGTTTTAAACTTAGTATAGTAAAGATAGAATATATAAAATTTAAGTTTATTAATATTAGATGCATGTAATGAGACAATTGTTAAGATAAGATATAACAAGTTGTCTAAAACTGAGATGTATTTAAGATCATTTTTGTAAAATGATGAATGAATTGAGAAATATGTCTTATATAGAATGCAAGCAGGATGGTTAAAATGGAGGAGAGCGTCAAGTATTTTATGTGATTGTAAAATACCTCTAAATTTAAAGAAAAGTTCTCAAAATAACGGTTAGACCTGCTATGGTATATGATATTAAATGTTGGACTATGACTCAAGTACATCAGTAGAAGATGAGAGTTACAGATATAAGAATATTAAAGTAAATGTGTGAATATACGAGGATGGATAAAATAAAAAATAAGAGCATTAAAAAGAAAGTCGGAGTTACATCTATTGAGAGAAAACTTAGAAAGACACGTTTAAGATGATATGAACATATACTTACATGGCTGATAAATGTTCTAGTTAAGCGATATAAAACTATGATAAATACGTACATTAAACGAAGAAGAGGAAGACCAAACAATACTTGACTAATAACAATAAAATAAAATTTATTTAAGTATATATATGATGATATAGTAGAAGATACATGATATAAAAGTAATTATATAATTGAACTCATATAGTGAGATAAAACTTAATTCTTGTATTAAAATTTCTTCTATTTATTAAGTTAATTTTTTTTAAAAAAAAATCTTTGTTCTGTTAAAATTATTTTCGCCTTTTACAAATTAAAATTTTAGATCTATTTAAATAATTATTTAATTATTTTTGTTTAAACAAATAGATAAATAATATTTTCAATTATACCGTTTATTTCCCTTTTATCTATTCCTAATTTAGGGTCAACAAGTTTTAGAATATTGTTTCTAACGTTCATAAACGAATCAACAAAAACTAGGTCATAATTACTATGCCACCTGAGATCATTATTCCGATCAAAGCATGCTTATCATGCTTAAGTCCTCGGCCCATCATTTCTGTGATAAGCTAATAAACAGTCGTAATAAATATATAGTTTTATATAAAGATGTATAACAGCCACTTTTTACAGAAGAAGACAGATCCCTGTGGAATATATCATCAAACACCTAGTCTGCTCCTCACGAACAGAACGCATCAGAAATTCTCCCTTGAACATATTAGTATAGTCGGATATTCAGCCTAATGTAATCGCCCAACTCTCACACGTATGCACTCACGAATGGTTTGAAATTGGCTTTTTGGCACGGTTGGTTAGTGTTGCTAATTAATTGGGTACGGAATGTCCGGCAGATTGTCTCAATCGTCCTTCTTTACCTGCATAAAGTTCCGTGATTTATTTTCTTTCCAAATAGCCGAGGACCACCGGAGGGGCAGTCAAGACGATGATTTTACCTTTCACTGCCAACGAATAACTTGAAACTGAACATATTGAAGCGAGTAATCAGAGGAGGTAGAATCCTGCTGCCTGCCTTTAAGCATGCTCTGCATCCTCGGAAAAGTTGGCCACCGTCAGTAGTAATGGAGAACAGTGACCCTGGGTCTGATTCAAGGATGCATATTGCAAGTAACTTAGGATATAAATATATCGATAGTCCCTATCGTACCAAACGTCAGTTAAGTTGGATGCCATCACATAGTCACATGCAGAAGAGGAATGGAAAGAGACTTCCACCATTTGCTCGTGATCCGACATGCTGAAAGAGGATTGACTCGGTATGGTTTTGCCTCGTCATTAGCTTAATTAATTACTAAATTTTATGGGTTTCTTTATTGTAAACCATGTCATGCTGATGACAAAAGTTGCACTCTTTTAGCCTTATTATATTGGCTTTGGAATGAACCAATAACAGATAAGACATTACATTGACCTTTCGACATCAGTGCGTCGGCTAAAATATTTATTAACTTCAACTGTACCTGGGGGTACCTTTTTTTGCATGCAGGCCTAGGCCGGAATGGAAAAGGAAGATGTAGTAAAATTTTACAAGTTTTACTTTGTTAAATCCGTAGATCACTCCATTAGTTTTGCTCCCTTTGGTTGAGAGTGTATTACAATTTACAAGGACTTCATACATAATTATTTTGTATAATTAAAAAAATTATAAAACTTATTTTACAAGAATATATTTTTTGTTGAAATAATTCTTCTTTTTGATATTCTTTATGAATCTATTCTTTCTGAAGTTCCTCACTTTCTTTTCTTTCTTTCGTTTGCTGTTCACTGTAAATATAAATAAGGATAGATCGACTTTATCATAAGCCAACCAAACATGTGCATGGGCCTAGCTAGCTAGCCGACAAAGTCGTGAAAAATTAAATCGATCCTTCAGTTCTAAGATAAGAATGCTTTATAAAATAGTTTTTAATTATTTCTTATTTAACAAAAAAAAAATCTAATTAACATTCCCTTCAAATACGACAGTGCATGGAAATTCAGATTTAAGATTATATATATATATAAGCAAAGCACGATGAGTACACGCACCATATATATATAACATGCTATCCCTCTTTCGGCCAACTAGGAATAACACTATACGCGTTCAAGAATCTTGTTCCTTAGCCACTATTTGTTTTTTCTTTCCATCAAAGGCAGCCAAGTTAGCCATGCCATCATAAAGTTCATATCCTACGTGAACTTCCACTACGTGCCCCACTTGCATCTTCATCCTAAACAAACACGGTCTCACTCTATAAATATAGGTCAGTTGACACACACAGCCTTCGTTGATCAATTAGCCCAAGCAATGTCTAGGATTCATCCCACAGTTGTTAGCAGGAGTAACATCGAAGAGGAGGAGCAGCAGCAGCAGCTTCCAACTTCTACTGGTGCTTCGGTGTGGACAGTGTGGAAGAAGTCGAGCATGGCTTTTCATGGCACCGATGGCTTCTCCATTTACGATGGCAAGGGAAAGTTAGCCTTCCGGGTGGAGAATTACTCGAGGAAGCACAAGTGCTTTGCAGGGGAGCTCCTGCTCATGGATGGAGCAGGAAAGGCCATCATGGCCTTGAAGCCTCAGGTACATAATTTACCACACAACATCTTTGCCCGATCTTAAGTAGTTGGGACAATTACGATTTGAATTTGATGATATTGTAGATCTTGAGCATGCACGATCGGTGGACCGGATTCAGGTTCGAAGACGGCACAGAGACGAGCAGCAGCAAATCCCACGTTTTCTCCATGAGGAGAAGGTCCATCCTGCAGGGTTGTGACGAGGCAGAAGTGTTCATGGAAACGGCAAAGGGAGGACCGGCGGTGCCCGATTTCCGAACGGAAGGCTGTTTCAGAAGAAGAAACTGCAAGATCTTGGACGAGGATGGCCGCGAAGTGGCGAGCATGGCTCGGAAGAAGGCCAACAAGTCGATCACTCTGGGGGACGATGTGTTCAGCTTGGTCGTTCAGCCTAACACGGATGTTGAGCTTGTAATGGCTTTTGTAGTGATCATGGATCGGATATGCTAGAGATCAAAATTTTAAAGCGAACATAGAAATTGTTTCTTGTATACTCGATCAATGGGTTTGCAAGCTGAAAATTCCATCCACATCTTCCAAATCCTTTTCTTTTATAACTGAACCTAATTTGCAAGGACATACTTTTCAGATGAAACAGAGCATTTCTTGTTTCTAGGAGACTAATTAACAATTTAAAAAAAGCTAGCAATTGAGTTACAGGACAAAGAAACTGCTATACATCAAACTGATGAGAGCATTAAAAGGGGATCTTAATATTTATATTTAATCTTTTGCACATGCGTTTGAGCAACATTACTGGATGAGGGATTTCAAACTGATCCAAATCTACAAAATGAAGGTCCTCTTTGCCTTTGCAAACTGTGCTGGGCGTTCTAGAGTTGATTCATAACCACTAGCCAAAAGCTAGCTTCTTGAAGAATTCATCAACAATCAATTACTCACAACTAATTGTGCTCTGATAAAAAAAAAGTTGAAGATTCATAGTTTAGCAGCATCTGTTTATGGTAAGGTATTATTTGTCTGAACTGATCACAGATTCACAGGTGCAGAGTGTGATGTCCGGATTGCACAACTACAATATGCACGACACTCACCGTCCACTCTCAGTTACATGCATGAATGGATCTAAGCACTGGAAGTCAACCCCTCTATTATGTGCGCTGACGTATTTATCGACATTTATATATACATTTAAGTGGTTGACCTAACCTAGTAGTACTGCTACATGACACAGCTTTCACTAAGGATTTTTTGAATGTTGGCCGTAGTGGAATCTGTGTAGATTTTCAGTCGAGAAAATGTCAACTCATCGTTCATGCATGCAGATTGCAGACTGTTCAGATTACAATTATAACGTTAGATCGCACTTTGTGAAGATCAAAAGCGGAAGTGATAATATCTATCAAGGCATGCGGTCCAATTGATTTAGGTTGACTTATTTGGAAAATATTTCACAGTGCTCCATTGTTGATTAATTTACACCAGGCAAAACAGTATCAACTTTACAAGTTCAGCTTTACGGTAGGTAATGCCTGCAAAACAATTACAAGAAAGACAATGCTCAAAACAAAATACGCAAACTAAACAAAGGCAATGCTTCGATAATGTCGAGTTGGTCACAATTTACAAAGTTTCAGGGTTATAATTCCAATGCTCTCGTAATGCAGATTTAACTATTTAAGCCCCTCTGGACCTTCATCCTCTCCCTGATCTCACTTGCTGCTTCCTCCTCTCCCAATTAATCCAAAGTAGTCAATGGGCAACTCCATGGCGTGCCCCTGCTCCAAGTCCCCGAAGGAGCGCGTCTTGGTGATGCGCTCCGACGGCAGCCTCCTCAAGCTCAAGAAGGGCGTCACGGCCGACGAGGTCGCCGCCGTCCACGTCGGCCACAAGGTGGTCTGTTGCGGGCCGCGGCGGTCCACCGTCGTCCCCGGGACTGCTGAGCTGGACTCCAAGCGCCTCTATTTCTTGATGCCGGCCGACAGAGTGCTCTGCCAAGACACGTTCGACAAGTTCTGGAGCACGGGGGAGAGCAAGCTGCTGCTGCCGGCCAGGAAGAAGGCAGCAGCAGCGGCAGCGGCGTCGGGGGTGGGGGAGGGGAAAGCAGAGGAACCGATGGTGCCGGCAGGGTTGCCTGAGGCGTCGGAGAAGAGGTGGGTGCAAATGCAATGGAGACCGAAGTTGAAGACGATCGAGGAGATCGCTTCCCCGGCGTTGAGTGACTTCTCGAAAAGCCGATCGCCGGAGATTAAACGAGCAAGAACAAAAATTCCGTCAAGCCCTGGTGGTGATTGAAATGAATCTTTATTTGAAGCTATTAGCTGATCTAACTTCAATAGATATCTTCACGAAGGCCACGAGAGAATCACTGCTTATGCTGCTGTTTTTTTTTTTTTTTGGTTTTTGTTTGTTTGTTTAATTTCTATAAACAAAATAAAATAAAGAATTTCACAACGCCAACAAGGCCCAAGGTACTTAAACAAGGCTGATTTAAATAAGCCCTTGATTATTGCTTATCAGTGAAACTATTGAATGTGAAAGGAAAAAAAAAAAGGAATTTTTATGGTCGAAACAAGAATTTGATCAAGTAAAAATTGAAGAAAGATATAGACTTTCCATGGTGAACAAATTGTAACGCTACTTTTTGTTGGTCGAATGTTGTTTAGGCTACGTGGGCATTCCTCCTTGGACGTATAGAGTATGACAAAAAACACTAGCTAGCATAGTAAATATTGGAAATTGATTTTGGTAATTAATAAACTTGAGAAAGGACCATCTTCTTCGTATTAAACTATAAATTATTTTTGAATGAAGAGAAAATGAAATACTGGGTGATGGCTTGCCTCTAAAGCTTTCATTTGGCAACCTAATGAGCTTCTTTTGGTTGCTTCTGAAGCTGAAAACACTAGGGTTTTATGTTCCAAACTCGAGTAATTTTCTCATCTCTTCTCTACGATTTAAGTAGTGAGTACAGATTTGTTAAATTGAGAAATTTCAATCTACGAAATATTTTTGTTTCTTGCTAATATAGCGAGTAAGGTGGGACCCCTAAAATAGGGTTTGACGTTAGGAAAATCAATTGATGTGACGGTCAAAGTGAAAAAATGGTCAACTCTCGGGTCATATCAGTGTCATAATGAAATAGGTCTAGTGTCACCGTTGAGTGCTCTGGCTGACCGGACTAAAGGGTCGATCGGACATGCTAGGTACATCGCTCGGCTAGACCGGACTCTATACTCAAGTATAGTGGCCGAGTGCAAGATGAACTCCTAACATAAGGTATGACTGGATATATTGTACAATATAAACTCGGTCGCCTCAAAGGCTGGTTGAGCCTTAGAGTTCAGCTCCCCAGTTCTCCAAAATGAAAGGCTCTCAACTGACATTCGTTCGACCCCAGCATCGGTCGGACTTGCGGGGCTCAGTTCCGCACTTTCATGAGCATAAATCTCAGTCTACAGCTGGTCAGCCCAAAGTCAGTTGGACTCTCTCTAAGAGACAACATTGTTAGAAAATCGTAACAATCTATCAAGGAATATGCTATTACTCTGATATATACATACAATAGAGCCTTCCTCCGCCAATAGGAAGATTGTCCTGCATACTACACCACCCAACATACTCCGACATAAGAGATTCTCTACCGCCTCATTAATGCGAAAGTTATGATAAACGATACAAAAAGGGGTTCATAAGGAAGCGCCCTAAGTTGGGAAATAATATTATTTATATAGTGTGTTGTTGATTATAGAAAAAAACTGTGTCCTAATAATCTAGGTTGATAATGTCCCCTTGAGGAGCTCATAAGGATTGTCATGTAAACCCTGCAGATGGACTTAGTCTGACATGACAATAAAGTTGAGTGATACTACTCTTGGAGCTAGATATTAATTAAGTGAGTTGTCAGTAACTCATTTAATTAATGAACATTCGATATCTTAAACACAAGGAGATTAATGCACTCATGATAAGAAGGATCCCATAATGTAATTTGGGATTGTTACGGTAGTTCAATAATAACTCTTTAGTGGTATGAGTTATTATTGATGAACTTGAGTTAAGTGTTCGGGGCGAACACAGGAAGCTCAAGCTCATCGGGAGAACAGAACCAATTTCTCCTCTCGGTCCCTGTTGTAGCCTCTATAATGCCTTGTATCCGCAAAGTCCACTTCTTACCCAAGTAATGGGTCGGATACATCCTTGCTTGGAGCAAGGGGACCAGCCAAGCATTATTTTGGAGCTCATGTAGTGGCCAACCAAGCCATGCTTGGTGACTAAGCATGGGGTCGGCCATAGGTAAAGTAAAAGGAAGTTTTGTTCAAAACAAAATTTTGTTAAAATCTTTCCTTATTTGTAGTTATTTACAATGGTTAAAAGAGAGATTTTATTTTATTAAAATCTTTCTTTTTTTTAGTTAAAAGAAAGATTTTAATTTCTTTTTATAGCCATCCTTATGGTTTTAAAAGAAAATTTTAAAATTTTAAAATATTTCCTTTTATAGCTATCTACAAAAGGTTAAAGAGAGATTTAAATTTTGTTAAAATCTTTCCTTATTTGTAGTTATCTATAATGTTTAAAAGAGAGATTTTAATTTTTGATAAAACTTTCTCTTTTTGTAACCATGATCTAAAAAGGAGAAGTTTTAATTAATCTTTTCTTTTTTTAGTTGTCTACATGTTTTAAAAGAGAGAGATTAACTTTAAAACTTTTTTTTATTGCCATGTACAATAGAAAATTTAGAAAAGAGATATTTTAATTGTTGTTAAAATTTTCTTTTTTAAATGGGAGACCACAAATAAGGAAGTTTTAATTATGTTTAAAACTTTTCTTTTTTTGCCTTGACCAAGGATTATAAAAGAGAAGGAGAGGGTACCTCACGAGAGACACAACCCTATTCTCTCCTCACTTTTCCTTGATGTGGCCGGCTCCCTTTCTTCTTATCCTTACTTGTGGTCGGCCCTCTCATCCCCTCATCCATCAAGGGCCAGTGGCACAAGAGAGGTTCATCTTCATCTAGATCCGAGGACATACAAGGGACCTCTCTTCCTCACCTTTGGCTGGAGGCAATTTCATCCTTACTTTGCTAAGGCCGGTGGAACAAAGAGAGGAAGAAAGCTTGTGTTCGATTGCTTGGAGGAGAAGAAGAAGATAAGGTAATTTCCTATTTTGGCATCCCTTGGTGGCTCGAGACACTTGGAGGAGAAGAAGTGGTTCGAGTGGATTCCATCTTGGTAGATCGTTGCCCACACAACGTCCAAAGAGGAGGAGAGGAATGCAATAGAAGATCAATAGGTCTTTAGCTACAAAGAAAGGTATAACTAGTTATTTGTTTCCGTATCATAACTAGTTCATGTTCTTTGTATAGATCTTGAAAAATCAAACACAAGAAATTATCGGTTTTAAGTTATCATTTTTGTTATCGATTTTATTTTTTGATTTTATGTTTTGATAATATGCTTCTATTGAGGTCTCTATAGTTAAATCTAGTTTATTGTAAGAAGTTAAATATCCGATTTTTTTGAGAGGCTTTGTGTAGGAAGTGGTGGATGATCTCATACCCAAGAAGGTCTAGTGTCTTGTCATGTTTAACCTGGAAGCCGATTTTTGAAATAGATATTTGATAACTTCTGTAATATGATTTAACTTAGGAAGATCACATCGGTTAAACTTGGAGTAAAAATGTTAAGTATCATTTCCAATCCAAGTTTAACTTCTGAAGGACAATTTGGATTAATAATGTTAAGCATTGTTTGCAATCCAAATTTAACTTCAGTAGAACACATGGGTATAGGATAGTTCTATGCTTGTACAAATTTTTGTACAGGAGAACTAGGACGGTATTCCGAGTAACAACCAATAATTGGTATCAAAGCTAGGTTTTAGCCTCTGTGTGTTTGGTTTTTAGTTTAATTATGCGCATGTCATACATATTTTAGGCAAGATAATAGTAGGATGTGCAAATAGATTAACTCTGTGGTTGCAGGCTCCAACTATTATGACCTATTATGATTATGTGTGATTGGACCCTCGGACATGTTGAGGGCATTTTATGTATGTGCATGATTGTATGTATTAAATACAGCAGGAGCTGTATTAGTTTTAGGATTTTATATTTTGTTCGATCTAGACTTTATATACATTCCTTTGTGGAATATAAGACCGATATATGTAAAATTTTATTTTTGTCGCGGATTGTATCATTGTGAGGCGTGGTGCTATTTAAGGACCAGAGACGCAGCGGAAAAAAAAGCAAGATAAATGCGACAACTATACCCGTTTGCGGTGGCTAAAGTGTTGGTGCGGGAAGCATCCGACGATCGAACCTGAGTTTTGATAATGGCAAAGGATTCAAAGTTAAGAGTTGTTGTAATCTAACATGGTTGAATGAGTGTTTTAGGAAAGTCCTAACTACGGTTAGGCAGATGGAAAACCCTAGGGGGTGGTAACCCTAGATCATAGGGGGTGGTAACCCTATGCGGAAAGTCTTGGCAGGTCGATGGCTTCAGGCAAAAGTCCTAGGGGGTGGTAACCCTAGGTGGAAAGTCCTGGTGTCGCGAACCAGGTGAAAGACTGGACTAGCCGGGAAGCGGATGTCCAGCAGGAAGTCCGGAAGCGTCGAGTGCTGAGCAAAAGTCCAGTCAATCTGGAGGATCGACTGGCAACAGGTAAATCTCCTGTGTGGAGTAGGTGAGGACGCGTTCCCCGCAGAGGGAACAGTAGGCGTCGGGTCGACCTAGGATTTCCGGTTGGAAATCCGAAGTCAGACTCGGACAGTCCGAAGACTGTCAATTCTTCTTTACGATGTTTTATCTTATTCTAACACTGTTTTGCAGGGGATTTTGCTCGGACTAACCTTTGTTTGCAGGTGAGGAACCTGCTGGAAAAAGGCTGTCCGGGCGCCCGGGACCAACTTTTATCCCTGCCGCGACTTCGCCACGTGGAGCATCCTGGTTGGGTGGCCACGTCACACTCCAGGCGCCCGGAAGGGATCCAGGCGCCCGGAACATCATATAAAAGAAGGGTCAAGGTGCAGCTTCAGAAGAACAACCATCTAAGTAATCTCCCTGCGACAAGCTGCTAACGACTCGATCCAGAAAGTGCTGCAGCGACACCCCGACAACCCGGAGCTTCGATTTAGTCTTTTGTTGTCGGTATAATCTGTTTACTGCTTTGAATTGTAGTTAATCTGTAATAGTTTTATCGTGCTTATAGTTGTTGCCCACGGAAAGCGATCAAGGATCGCGGGCCTTCGAGTAGGAGTCGCTTTAGGCTCCGAACGAAGTAAATCTTCCTGTCTCTCTGTGTTTGTTATTTCTTTATTCCGCTGCGTTTTTACTCGTTTGTTTTACGAATCGAAAGAGATAGCCATGAACGTTATTCACCCCCCTCTAGCGTGGTCTCGATCCAACATAAAGATGGCAGTAGCTAGGGTTGGCAGCATACGAAGGACAGTGATGGAAGAGGCCATAATAGTTGGAAAATTATTTTTCCATATTTATTGCTTTTATTTGCTGTGGTGTGTGTGTGTATGTTAAAATCCTCATCTTAAATAACTAAGTGGGAGAGAGATTTATAAATAAATTCCACGGTCTCCATTACTGGTTTGTAAGTGATGCAAACAAAATTGCGCGTTGGCTATGAATGCCTTCCTCCACATCGGATGAGTTTGTTTGCGGATCACTAGATCAAACTTCCTTAATGGATGATTATAGGAAATTATTTAGGATGTGTGTGATTTTCTCCATCTGAAGGGGCACAATTCTATTTAGTGGAATTAGTATTAAGTAATGGTATACACTTAGACACATTTAATAGTATCCTCTTTATCGGAGTCACTGCTATTATTTGTGTGACCGAAGAAAAACCAACTATTAATTTGTCATAAAGCTAAGTAGTTTCCTCTTACAAATTATTGAATTTGTATACGTTCACACTATCGTGGCATATAAAATTCATGGTGTTTGAGGAAATTTTATTTGTCATAAAGTTAGGTTGACAAAATAAAATTAATAGGTAAAACCTTCTCTTACAAATGATTGAATTTGTATATGTTCACACTATCATGACATACAAAATTCATGGTGTTTGAGGTAATTTTAGGTTAACAAGATAATTAATGGGCAAGACCCTCCTCTTACAAATGTTTGAATTTGTATACGTCCACACTATCGTGGCATACAAAATTCACGGTGTTTGAGGTGTTGGTAAATTTAAATGATATTATTTTGAGGAATCAATATTATTTTAAATTCTAAAGTTTTAACCAAATATTTGATCGAAGACAGACCAACTATTAATTTTATTTGTCATAAAGTTAGGTTGACAAGATAATAAAATTAATGGATAAAATCTCCTCTTATAAATGTTTGAATTTGTATACGTCCACACTAACGTGGCATACAAAATTCACGGAAAATTTTGAGGTGTTGATCTTGACCAAATATTGTGTGATTCTTAGGATTTTAAATAGTTTTCAATTCCCTAGTTGAAGACACTTACAATTCCCAATTATAATAATTGGAAACAAAACTTGGACACTTAGGTGGACTGTCCTCTTAGAAATGAGAACAATAAAGGTGTATCTTATTCATTAATTGTTGAAATATGTTTAATGGTGTTATCTACCGGTACCTGGTGTGTAGATACGGGAACCACTGATCATGTCTGCAATTCATTGCAAGGGTGTCAGGAAACCCCAACGACTACATGAAGGAGAAATCACCGTTTACATGGGCAATGCTACGAAAGTGGTGGTTATTACAGTGGGAGATGTTTATTTATCCTTTGATAGGAATAAAACATTGATTTTGAGAAATTATCTTTATGTACCAAGTTTTAGAAAGAATTTGATTTCAGTTTCTAAACTATTTGAGGATGGATATTCTGTTTCTTTTGATGACAAAGTGGTTGTCAAGAAAAATAAAGTGATTATCTATTCTGGTACATTAGTTGGTAATTTGTATCCAATAACTCCCATGATGCAACAAATGAAAATTAATAACACATCTTCTAATTCTAATAAGAGAAAGCAACCTTTGAAAATGAATCAAATATATCTTTTGCATCTAAGGCTAGGTCATTTTAACTTGAGAATGATTCAAAGGTTAATAGCCAATGGACTTTTGGGGTTCATTGGTGGTGGAAAACTTTCCAACCTGCGAGTCTTGCTTGGAAGGAAAAATGACTAAGAGACCTTTTAAGGCAAAGGGGTATAGAGCCAAAGATGTGTTGGAATTAGTTCATTCTGATTTGTGTGGACCTATGACTATCTGGGCAAGAGGTGGTTTCGAATATTTCGTCTCTTTTATAGATGAGTATTTGAGATACGGGTATATTTACTTAATACGCCGCAAGTCTGAGTATTTTGATAAGTTCAAAGAGTACAAGGCTGATGTGGAGAAACGTCATGGTAAAAATATCAAGACACTACGGTGTGATCGTAGTGGCAAGTACCTCTTAGGAGAGTTTAGGAGTTACTTATCAGAGGTCGGGATTCAATCTCAACTGTCTGCACCTGGTACACCCCAATAGAATGGTGTGACAGAACGAAGATATATGACTCTTATGGAAATAGTTAGATCAATGATGGGTTATTCAGAATTACCAAATTCATTTTGGAGATATACTCTGGAAACGGCAGTGAACATAGTACCTTCTAAGTCAAAACCCTCTACTCCTATAGAATTATAGAATGAGTGTAAGCCTAGTCTGAAGCATATTAGGATTTGGGGTAGTCCAACACATGTGCTGAAGGGAGACACGATAAGTTGGAGTTATGATTAGGAGTTCACTTGTTTATGGGTTATCCTAGATAAACGAAAGGAGGTTTATTTTATAGTCATAAAAATCAGAAGGTCATTGTTAGTATCAATACCCGATTTTTAGAAGAGGACTATGTAATGAACCATAAACTCATGAGTGAAATTGTTCTTAAGGAAATTAGAGAAGACATGTTTAAACTACTATTAACTGTACAAGAAGAGATACCACAAGAAACTGCAACACGTGTCACAAATGATGCACAATTACAAGCAGTGACACGTCGTAGTGGGAGTGTTGTTCGGCAACCTGGTAGATTCATATTTTTGGGAGAGTTTTGGACTTGATCCCTGGTGAACATGAACCTGATTCATACACATATGATGAAGCACTCCAAGATAAAGATGCAGCATCTTGGCAAAGTGCAATGAACTATGAAATAGAATCTATGTAGGTCTGGGAGCTTGTAGAACCACCAAATGGTGTAAAAGTCATTAGGTGTAAATGAGTCTACAAAGAAAAAGAGGGGCAGACGGGAAGGTGAAAACTTTCAAAGCAAGGCTTGTTGCAAAAGGATATATTCAGAAAGAGGGAATCTATTATGAGGAAACTTTTTCGCTGGTAGCTATGCTTAAGTCTATTCGGATACTTTTATTTATTGCTGCTCATATGGATTATGAGGTTTGGTAAATGGATGTCAAGACAACTTTCCTTAATGGAAGTCTTGATGAAAACATTCATATGAAGCAACCAGAGGAGTTTATTGCAAAGGGCGAAGAGCATCTTGTATGTAAGCTCAATCGGTCTATTTATGGACTGAAGCAAGCTTCAAGATCTTGGAATATCCGGTTTAATGAAGTAATCTAGTCTTATGGATTTATTCAGTATTCGGATGAGTCTTGTGTATACAAGAAGTGTGACGGAAACGTGGTGGTACTTCTTGTACTATACATAGATGACATTTTGTTAGTTGGCAACAATATCAAAGTGTTGTCAGAAGTAATGGTGTGGTTGCCCAAGCAATTTGATATGAAGGACTTGGGAGAATGCAGACATATTCTTGGGATTATAGTAATAAGGGATCGCAAGAAAAGAATATTATGTTTATCCCAAGCTTCATATCGATACTATCCTAGCTCGTTTTAGCATGCAAAACTCCAAGAAAGGGTTTCTACATTTTCGGCATGGAGTATCTTTATCTAAAGAGATGTCTGTTAAGACATCAAAAGAGATAGAGGAAATGAAGGGAATTCCGTATGCTGTAGGAAGCCTAATGTATATGATGCTATGTATGAAACCGGATATATGTTTTGTCGTGGGCATGGTTAGCGGATATCAAAGTAACCCAAGACAAGGACATTGGATTGCCGTAAAGCATATATTAAAGTACCTGAGAAGGACTAGAGATTATATGTTGGTTTACCAGGCAGATGACTTGCTCCTTGTGGATTACACGGATTTGGATTTCCAATCAAATAGGGGCAATAGTAAGTCAACCTCGGGGTTTTGCGTTTACTTTAAGAAGTGGAGGCATAACAATGGAGAAGTGTTAAGCAAATATGCGTTTCAGACTCCACCATGGAAGCAGAGTATGTGACAACCTCAGATGCAGCCATAGAAGCTGAATGGCTCAGTAACTTCATGATGGACTTAGATGTGATTCTTGGTTTGCCTAAAATTGTTTGGTGCAGTAGCAAACTCGAAGGAACCACGAGCCCATAAGGCAAGCAAACACATAGAGCACAAGTATCACCCAATACGAGACATCGTATAACGAGGAGAAGTTGTTGCCGCCTAGATTGCATCAGGAGATAACTGGATCCTTTCACTAAGGCCCTTAAGGCAAGATCTTTTGACGAGTGTATTGAGGGGATGAGAATCAGATATATGACAACATAGTCTTTTAGTATAAGTAGGAAATTGTTAGAATTTATACTAAAAGTCTAGCTTTTTATATAAACACTTAGTTTGAAAAAAGAATCACATTGGTCAAATATCTACATTTATGTTAAATGCAATTATCCATTTAATTCATATTGTAGATAACATGATGTGAGGTGCCACACAGAAGATCATATTATCAGTTCCTTATAAATTATAAATAGTAGCTCACAACCAAGATGGAACGAGACAAATCATTGGAGTGGTTGTAGTATAATTTGGTATTAGTTTATCTTAACTATAGAATTACACTAGTACACTAGGTGTGTATTAAGCAGGATCATTTGAGGTAGTTCTTTTTATACTGATTTAATAAAAGAACAAGACCTCTGTTATTATGGAAGTATATGTTCTTAATCCCGATATAATAACAAGCACGTATACTTAATATTTATTTCTTGAATTTATCAATGAGTGAGGTTTAGTTTGATAAATTAAGAGGCCCGATAATTCAGAAAATAATATTATTTATATGGTGTGTTGTTGATTATAGAAGGAAACTGTGTCCTAGTAATATAGGTTGATAATGTCCCCTTGAGGAGCTCATAAGGATTGTCATGTAAACCCTACAGGTGGACTTAGTTCGACATGACAATAAAATTGAGTGGTACTACTCTTGGAGCTAGATATTAATTAAGTGAGTTGTCAGTAACTCATTTAATTAATGGACATTCGATATCTTAAACACAGGGAGATTAATGCACTCATGATAAGAAGGAGCCCATAATGTAATTTGAGATTGGTGCGGTAGTTCAATAATAACTCTTTAGTGGTATAAGTTATTATTGATGAACTTGAGTTAGGTGTTCGGGGCGAACACAGGAAGCTCAAGCTCATCGGGAGAACAGAACCAATTTCTCCTCTCGGTCCCTGTTGTAGCCTCTATAATGCCTTGTATCCATAAAGTCCACTTCTTACCCAAGTAATGGGCCGGACACATCCTTGCTTGGAGCAAGGGGGTTAGCCAAGCATTATTTTGGAGCTCATGTAGTGGCCGGCCAAGCCATGCTTGGCGACCAAGCATGGGGCCAACCATAGGTAAAGTAAAAAGGAAGTTTTGTTTAAAACAAAATTTTGTTAAAATCTTTCCTTATTTGTAGTTATCTACAATGGTTAAAAGAGAGATTTTATTTTGTTAAAATCTTTCCTTTTTTGTAGTTAAAAGAAAGATTTTAATTTTCTTTTATAGTCATCCTCATGGTTTTAAAAGAGAGTTTTAAAATTTTAAAATCTTTTCTTTTATAGCTATCCACAAAAGGTTAAAGAGAGATTTTAATTTTGTTAAAATCTTTCCTTATTTGTAGTTATCTATAATGTTTAAAAGAGAGATTTTAATTTTTGATAAAACTTTCTCTTTTTGTAACCATGATTTAAAAAGGAGAAGTTTTAATTAATCTTTTCTTTTTTGTAGTTGTCTATATGTTTTAAAAAAGAGAGATTAATTTTAAAACTTTCTTTTATTGCCCTGTACAATAGGAAATTTTCTTAAATGGGAAACCACAAATAAGGAAGTTTTAATTATGTTTAAAACTTTCCTTTTTTTGCCTTGACCAAGGATTATAAAAGAGAAGGAGAGGGTGCCTCATGATAGACACAACCCTATTCTCTCCTCACTTTTCCTTGGTGTAGCCGACTCCCTTTCTTCTTATCCTTACTTGTGGCCGGCCCTCTCATCCCCTCATCCATCAAGGGCCGAAGGCATAAGAGAGGTTCATCTTCATCTAGATCCGAGGACATACAAGGGACCTCTCTTCCTCACCTTTGGTTGGAGGCAATTTCATCCTTACTTTGCTAAGATCGGCGGAACAAAGAGAGTGATCCGGCGGTAAGAACAGGGGACCCCCGTTCTGTGGGGTCAACGCCACGTGGGAGTCAAAAGTGCAGGTGGCCGGCCGGAGAGGGATGGGTCGATCGGCCGGCCGGCCGGTGTCTAGTTGATTGTTAAAGGCACCCTGGCGAAAGTCAGGGTTCCGGCGCTCAGTGGACAAGATCGCAGGGCCGAGCGGATGGCACGCTCGGCCGAAGACATGAGGTAGCATACTGCTAGTAGTATCCACAAAGCACATGACTGAAAACCTCCCGAGTAAACCACCATAAACATCCGGCCGGACGTAAGGTGAAGGCTGCCCGGCCGGACATAAGGCGAAGGCTGCCCGGCCGGATGTTCGGCAGGGGGTAAGGGGAAAAGGACAAGGGACGTCTTTCTCTGACAGCAGGCATGTTCTACGTTCAGGCCATACCCAAAATCCTGCAGTAGAAGGATCCGCTGTCCCATCAAAGACGTGCTCAAACTGCAACAGTATGATGTCAAGTAAGCTCCTCTGACAAGCTCACGCTACGGTATGGGAAAGGACACGTGTACACCTCGGTATGTGTGCACCCGCTTCTCCACAGCCCTATATAAAGGCCCTCACCCTTCACCGGAGGTACGCATGCTACGAGTTTTGGAGCCACTTTCTTGTTATCGAGCTTTGCCTGACTTGAGCGTTGGAGGGTCGCCGCCGGGAACCCCTTCCCGGCCCGACTTCTGTGCAGGTTCACCGGAGGCCCGTGCGAACAGTCAGGATCTACGTCAGCTGTTTGGAGAGCGTCACGTGCCCAGCGTCTGTTGATTCAGCTTTCGGACAGGATCAATTTGGCGCCGTCTGTGGGAACGCTTCTGCATCCGAACGGAAACAATGGACGAGGCTGGACGACAGCACACAGTGACGCTTTCCACGGAGGAACTCGACGCTCTGATCGAGTTGAGGGCCGCTAAGCTGGTCGAACAGAAACAGAAGGCGCCAGCCGAGCGGCCTGAGCAACAAGTAACATCAGCATCCGGTGGTCGAGCGGAAGCACCCCCAGCCACAGTTCCGTTCCATCGAGCTCTCTTCCGCACTCCTCCTGAAGCCGCAGCAGCTAATCGGGATAGAGGCTCTTCGTCAGATGAAGTACCAATGTGGGATAACAGAAAAGGCAAAGCCCCCCGATCGGACGCCTCGCCCGAGCGGGTCAATCGTCAATTCTCAGATGTCATCTTAAAGGACCCTCTACCAAAGCACTATGTGCCCCCAGCGATCGGTGAATACAATGGGACCACTGATCCGGATGATCATCTGGGTAAGTTCGATAACACAGCTACTCTCCATCAATACACAGATGGAGTGAAGTGCCGAGTTTTTCTTACCACCCTCTCGGGATCGGCTCAACGGTGGTTTCGGAGGCTGCCGGACGGATCCATCACAAGCTTCAAAGACTTCCGAACGGCCTTCCTCCACCACTTCGCCAGCAGTCGACGCTACCAGAAGACTAGCGTGAGCCTATTCGCCATCAAGCAAGAAGCCCGCGAGTCGCTCCGAGCTTATATCCAACGGTTCAACAGGGTGGCCATGGATATCCCTACGGCCACCTCGGAAACCATGATGAATGCCTTCACACAAGGCCTTGTGGACGGGGATTTCTTCCGATCGCTCATTCGGAAGCCGCCCCGAGACTACGACCATATGCTACACCGAGCCAACGAGTACATCAACGTGGAGGAAGCCCAAGCGGCTCAGAGAAAGGAAACTCCAACCGAGCGGGCTCCACCTGCCGAGCGGAAGCCTCACACCGCTCATCAACCGCCAAGAGGACCGAGGGCCGAAGCAGTCCGCTCCCCCCATGTGAGGTCCCACGTGCAAGAAGTAGCAGCCGAGCGGCCTAAGCCAAAGAAGAAATGGACTCCCATGTTCTGCTCATTCCACCGCACGGACACGCATAACATCAAAGATTGTCGCAGCCTTCCTTTGATTGCTCATCCTTTTCCTCGAAGTGGCGGCCGTAGATCACCATCGTCCGACAGGCGACAGAGGCCTCGTGTAGCCGAGCGGACAATACCCGATAAGCGGCAAGGGCAAACTCCCGAGCGGCAACATACACCGAGGTGTGAAGACAATCCCCGGATGTCTAGGGAGCGGCCTAGATCGTTCACGACGACGCTCTGCTCATCAAAGCGGTAATAACCAATTACACTATTCATCACATTTTTATTGACACAAGTAGCTCGGTCAATATCATCTTCAAAAAGGCGTTCGATCAACTACAAATTAATCGAGCCGAGCTGCTGCCCATGACAACCCTCCTCTACGGGTTTACGAGCAATGAAGTCCTGCCGGTCGGACAAATCCGTCTGGCTATCTCGCTGGGAGAGGAGCCGCTCAGGAGGACGCGGACAACAAACTTCGTGGAGGTTGACTCTCCCCCGTCATACAACGTTATTTTGGGACGACCGGCGCTCAACGAGTTTCGAGCGGCCATCTCTACTTTCCACCAGAAGATCAAGTTCCCCTTCGAGGACAAAGTGGGAGAAGTACGGGGAGATCAACTAGCAGCTCGGCGATGCTATGTCGAGATGGTCCGATCAGAAGCCAATTCCGCTCGGAAGTCGCCACGGATCAAGGTGAACGCTATAACTGAAAAGCCTCCCTCTCTAGTTTATGAAGAAAAAGAGGAAGTGCAGATTCACCCAACCCGATCGGAGGCCACAACGTTCGTTGCGGCCGATCTGGAGGAGATCCGGAAACAGGAAGTGATCAAATGCCTCCAGAGAAACTATGATGTCTTCGTCTGGTCGACGCACGAGCTGCTCGGAATTTCGCCGAGCATAGCGCAGCACGAGCTACATGTCCGACCGGACGCTCGGCCGGTGAAGCAGAGAAAAAGGGATTTCAGCGCTGAACAAAATGCAATCATCCGGGAGGAGGTTGAAAAGCTTCTGGAGGCCGGCCATATACGCGAGATTCAGTTCCCGAGCTGGCTGGCGAACGTAGTGTTAGTCTCCAAGTCGAGCAACAAGTGGAAAGTATGCATAGATTTTCGGGATCTCAACAAAGCTTGCCCGAAAGACTTTTATCCTTTGCCTCGGATCGATCAATTGGTGGACTCCATAGCTGGCTGCGAGCTGATATGTATGCTCGACGCTTATCAAGGCTATCATCAAGTGTCGCTCGCCCGTGAAGACCAAGAAAAGGTTAGCTTCGTCACCGCCGATGGCACATATTGCTACAATGTGATGCCGTTCGGATTGAAGAACGCGGAGCCACATATCAGCGCCTGATGAACAAAGTGTTCAAAGAGCAGATCGGGCGAAATCTAGAAGTATACGTGGACGACATTCTCATCAAGTCCGTCCGAGCGGCCGATCTCTTCGAAGACATGGAGGAGACTTTCCGAACGCTACGAAAATATGGAGTCAAGCTAAACCCGCAGAAGTGCCTGTTCGGAGCAAAAGGAGGGTGTTTTTTGGGTTACATAGTGACCGAGCGGGGTATCGAAGTAAATCCCAGCAAGGTGAAAGCTCTACAAGATATGCCGCCTCCAAGAAATCTGAGAGAAGTGCAGCGATTGACCGGTCGGATAACTGCTTTGTCCAAGTTCATCTCCAAAACCGCCGACCGGAGCCTACCTTTCTTCAAAATCTTGCACAAGGCCACCAAGTTTCATTGGGACGAAGATTGTGACCGGGCGTTCGAAGATTTGAAGACATATTTGAACTCTCTCCCGGTACTAGCCAAGCCAGCTGCGGGTGAGCCACTTTGTATCTACTTGTCTTCAACCGAGCAAGCAGTCGTCTCGGCACTAGTGAGAGCGAGTGGAGAAGAGCCTGTATATTTTCTGAGCCATATTTTAAAAGATGCTGAATCTCGCTACACCAGACTCGAGAAGCTGGCTTTCGCTCTGGTCCTCGCCGCTCGGCGCCTTCGACCATATTTCTTGGCTCATACCATCATCGTCCGGACGAATAGTCCACTGGGAAGAGTTCTGTTGAATCCAGAAGCATCCGGATGGCTCATCAAATGGACTACAGAGTTGAGCGAATTCGACATTCAATACCAGCCCCGTTCGGCGATAAAAGCGCAATCCTTGGCGGATTTTATCACCGAAGTACAAAGGCCAGAGCCCGAAGCCATGTGGAAGATATTTGTGGACGGATCGTCCACTCGGCTTGGGAGCGGTATTGGTGTATTATTGCTGTCTCCCCAAGAAGAGAAGATGCATCTATCCGTCCGGCTTGACTATAGAGCTACAAATAATGAGGCAGAGTATGAAACCCTTATAGCCGGCTTACAGGCCGCCCGACATGTAGGGGCTGGACGGGTGATACTGCATTCAGACTCTCAATTGGCAGCTCAACAGCTCACATGTACCTTTGAGATTAATAACGCTCGGCTCAAACTCTATGCCGAAGCCTTTGAAAAACTCAAGGCCGACTTCAGAGAGGTTATTATCCAAAAGATACCCCGAGCAAAGAATCAAGCGGCCGATGAGTTAGCCAAACTTGCTAGTTCAATAACGCCGGTCTCCATCCAGCAGCCAATTGAACAAGTATCTTTGGTGGCGCACGTCGACCGGATGGAGGGCCTCACGTTTTCGAGCGACTGGAGGACACACATCATGGAGTTTCTCCGCTCGGGTGCAACCCCGTCCGATCGGGAGGCTGCCTAACTGCTGAGGAGGAGAGCCGGCCGGTTCACACTCATCGGCGATCAACTATACAAGAAGGCTTTCTCCCACCCACTTTTGAAATGCGTAAGTTTGGAAGACGCGACGTACATCCTTCAAGAAGTGCACCAAGGATCTTGCGGAGGGCATCCGGGCGGACGATCATTAGCTAAGAAGATCCTGCTAGCTAGATACTTTTGGCCGACCCTGCAAGCTGATGCCGCTCGGACCATCGCGACATGCCTATCTTGCCAGAAATATCACAATGTCTCTCACTGACCAGCAGAGGAAATGAAGGCATCCACAGTCTCCTACCCGTTCGACCAATGGGGAATGGATATCGTTGGCCCATTCCCTATGGCGATCGGGCAGCGGAAATTTCTGCTAGTGGCGGTCGATTATTTTTCCAAGTGGGTGGAGGCCGAGCCGCTAGCCAAGATCACCGAGCAGATGGTCAAAAAGTTCATCTGACAACACATCATCTGTCGGTTCGGCATCCCTCGCCGACTTGTTTCCGACAACGGGCGGCAATTCACAGAGAAGTTGCTCGAAGATTGGTGCAAAAGCTATGGCATCGAGCAACACTTCACGTCTGTGGCCTATCCCCAAAGCAACGGTCAAGCCGAAGTAGCCAATCGGGAAATTCTTCGTATTCTGCGCGCTCGGCTCGACCATTTGGGAGGAAGTTGGGTGGATGAAGTGTCGGACGTCCTATGGGCCATCCGAACGACTCCAAAGGAAGGAACGGGCGTCACGCCTTTCCATCTAGTATACGGCGGCGAAGCAGTGATTCCTGTCGAAGTCGGTGTCGAGTCCGTCCGGATCCAGAATTATGATGAGGGCAACGCCGAGCGGAGGAATATGGAGCTGGATTTGGTTGATGAGGAGCGAGCCAAGGCATCCGTCCGGCTGATGGCGTACCGTCAACGGATGAAGCAAAACTACAACAGGCGCGTAATCCCCAGATCATTCCAGGTCGGCGACCTTGCCTGGAAGAAAGTCAAGCCGGTCGGCGACGTTGGCAAGCTGGAAGCTCCTTGGGCGGGCCCCTTCAAGGTTATCGAAAAGCTCCGCTCGGGCGCTTATTATTTGGAGGATGAAGACGGGCGCCAGCTGGACGGACCTTGGAGCGCGAATCATCTCCAGCCTTATCGAGCTGGGTGAAAGGTGCACTGATGTAATTGATTTTTATGTATATTCTAGCCGCCCGTATCCTTGTAATGCAGGAAGCAAAAATGATTTAAAGGATGGCTGGTAGTTTCGCCGAGCGGCAGTGTTAAAGTTAGCCTTAAAGGCCGTCGAGCTCCGACGTTAAAAATCAAGAGACGAGCCAGCGTCTATAAATCATCCGAGCGGAAGACCGTCGAGCTCCGACGTTAAAAATCGAGAGACGAGCCGGCGTCTATAAATCATCCTAGCGGAAGATCGTCGAGCTCCGACGTTAAAAATCGAGAGATGAGCCGACGTCTATAAATCATCCGAGCGGAAGACCGTCGAGCTCCGACGTTAAAAATCGAGAGACGAGCCGGCGTCTATAAATCATCCGAGCGGAAGACCGTCGAGCTCCGACGTTAAAAATCGAGAGACGAGCCGACGTCTATAAATCATCCGAGCGGAAGACCGTCGAGCTCCGACGTTAAAAATCGAGAGACGAGCCGGCGTCTATAAATCATCCGAGCGGAAGATCGTCGAGCTCCGACGTTAAAAATCGAGAGACGAGCCGGCGTCTATAAATCATCCGAGCGGAAGGCCGTCGAGCTCCGACGTTAAAAATCGAGAGACGAGCCGGCGTCTATAAATCATCCGAGCGGAAGACCGTCGAGCTCCGACGTTAAAAATCGAGAGACGAGTCGGCGTCTATAAATCATCCGAGCGGAAGGCCGTCGAGCTCCGACGTTAAAAATCGAGAGACGAGCCGGTGTCTATAAATCATCCGAGCGGAAGGCTGTCGAGCTCCGATGTTAAAAATCGAGAGACAAGCCGGCGTCTATAAATCATCCGAGCGGAAGACCGTCGAGCTCCGACGTTAAAAATCGAGAGACGAGCCGGCGTCTATAAATCATCCGAGCGGAAGACCGTCGAGCTCCGACGTTAAAAATTGAGAGACGAGCCGGCGTCTATAAATCATCTGAGCGGAAGACCGTCGAGCTCCGACGTTAAAAATCGAGAGACGAGCCGGCGTCTATAAACCCGCCGAGCGGAATAGGCCAACAAAAGGGGCTGCAAATGTCCAAGAAACTCGCCGTCAATATCGTTTAAACAGCTCTACGTTCCGCTCAGCCTAATAGCCAAAGGTACTTTATCGGTATCTAGCGAGCGATCTCTGCTATCAGAACGGAATGTTACATTTTCGGAATATTACATATTTAGCCGAGCGGAAGGATCACGCCAAATACTTCGCAAAAATCCCTTTCAAATACTAGAAATGTGATAATAGGCGAGCGGACAACATACCCATTGGCTGGCGAGAGGACAAAGTAAAAGGAAGGAAAGCATTGCATTAAAAATAAAACGTTAGGCCGAGTGGCCTAAGTACAAAAAGGATCATTTTTTGGCCGAGCGGCCTAGTTACATGTAGACTCCTACTCTAAATAGTCATAAAGCGTCATGGGGATGTTGTTGAGAAGAGCCGCTTGATCTACAGTCGGGATGACAGCGGACTCGGGAAGATGCCCCTTTGACTTCAGATACGTGGTGGTGGCGGTCATAGCCAGGTCGAAAGCCGTGTACATCCGCTCGCAGACTTTCTCCGAGAATTCGGGCGAGCGGATGTAGCTCTGTCTTAAGGCAGCGACCCGACTCGGCTCGGCCTCTTGATATTCTTTGAAGGCCACCTGGGAAGCGGTAAGAGCCTCCTTCAGATTTTGAAGCTCTTCCTTCTGCTTGTCCGCGTCGGCCGAGCGGCCCTCTTTCTCTCTATCGAGCTGCTCCATCAGCTCCTTTACCTTCAACTTCAGGCCCCGGGCCTCCACGTTCTTTTTCTCCAAGTCGGAGATGGCCGTGTTCTTCCGAGTGGTGGCCAGGGTAAATTTTTGGTCAAGCGACTTGACTTGCCGCTCGAACTCAGCCAGATGGTGAGCCTGGTCGGCTGTCTTCTTCTGTTCGGTCGCCAGTAAATCCTGAGCTTTCTTAAGCTCCTTCTGCAGCTCGGAGTACGACGGGCCTTGAGAGCCGGACGGACCGACTGCCGCTTTTAGTTGTCTTCGTTCTTCATCCACCATCGCCAGGCGGTTGGAGACAGCTATCTCCTCCACCCATCTCTAATGCAAAAGGAGAAATTGTTAAGGGTCGATCGGAAAAAATGCATGCAAAACTTCGGAAAAAATGAACTTACCCCCGTGGCCTCCTGCATGTGGCTATTGGCCAAATTACGGAGGGGGATCATCTCGATGTGCGCCCGAGCGTCGGCCCACATCTCAGCTAGAGGCCCTTTCAAGGTAATGGTGTGCTCGGGCGCAGTGGGTCGGTCGGCCTCTGGTAGTAGCTCTTCGATCGGGAGATGAAGAGTAACCCGTACGGTGCGGCCACGACCGGGGGTCGTCCGACCGGCGGTCGAAAGGGGATCAGAAGCCGGCACAGAAAACTGAGAATGAATGGTTGAGCGCTGGGTTGAGTGACGAGCGGGCGGAAGGGTGCTGACCGGAGTAGCCTCAATTGGAGCAGCCGGCTCGTCCCATTCAGAAGGCGTCCGGCCGGACGAAATGGCTTCGACCTCTGGCGCCTTGCCCCGAGCAGTCGCAGTGACCCGCTCGGATGGTTGGACCACGGAAGTAGCCGACCGCAGGGGAGTCTCCACTCGGCGTCTCTTTTGTAGAGGTTGCTCCTCCTCCCGAGCGGAACCTTCCTCGGGGACAGTTGGTCCTCCGCTAGGGGTGGCTCTGCTGGCCACGTCCTGTTGAGAAGCCTGAGCGGCCGACTCAGCCTGAGTCCCGCTCTCTCCTTCATGGGATCCGACCGGCTGGATACCAAGCGCTTCCATTTCTTTGGCCGCCGCAGCTTCGAGCGCCGCCGCCTTTCTCTTCAAAATGCCGACCATTACCGACTCCATGACGATATCCGTTGCAAAGGAAAAAAGAGAAATCAGTTAGCAATTAAAGCATATACCCAAGTAAAGTTCTTACCGAAGCCGGTCGGAAGAGGAGTCTGTATTGGACTCAGACCGAAGATGTACATCACTCCTTCGTGAAGAAGCTTATTGATGTCAAGCCGCAGACTGGCTAGCATATTGGCGGCATGTAGGTAGTCCGGTCGGGTCTTGAATTTCTTCAGCTCAGGAGTGGGAGGTAGGTCGACCTGCCACTTGGTCCGGAAAGTTGCCTGATCGGGCATACGAATATAGAAAAAATACTCCTTCCAATGTTTATTGGAAGAAGGCAGTTTGTTGAAGAAGACTAAGCCGGGCCGAGCTTGGAACATGAAGGTGTCCGGCTCGGACTGCTTGGGATAATAGAAATAGAAAAAGACCTCCGGTCGGAGGGGGATGTTGTGGATCTTGAACAAAACAACAACACCACAAAGCAGACGAAAGGTGTTGGGCACTAGACTGCCGAGCGGCACACCGAAAAAATTACAAACATCTATAATGAAGGGATGTACATGGAAACGCAGACCAGCAGTAAACTGGTCGCGGAAGACACAGAAAGCTCCGCGCGGCGGCCTGTGCGGCCGAGCGGAGGGACCGACTAAGAGAATTTCAAAAACAGTGGGGATTTCAAAATTATCGGTAAGAATATCAAAGTCACGCTGGTCGAATCGTGACTGTATGGTAGTGTACCATGGGCCGAGAGACTGGTCTTCGGGATGAGAAGAACTAGCCATGGTCCGAGCGGATGAAACCAAAAAAGATGACGGGACAAAAGCAAGAAGAGGGCACCGGAACAGTACCCCCGGGGGCGAAAACTGGGGAAAGAAATGTAAAGAAAGCACCGGAAACAAGAAAGAAAGGAGGAGAGCCTTACAAGAAAAAGGAGGAACGAAGGAAGAACACCGGGGATCGCCGGAAACAGGAGACACAATCGCCGGAGCTATAAAATGCAAGGGACAACCAGGAGCATGCGAAAGGAGAAGTGAGGCGACGAAGGAGAAAACGAAGGCTTTATAGGGTAAAGGGCGGACGACCTCCACCGTTGGATCCAGGTCACGGGAATCAAAGTGCGCATCGCGCCGTCCATTTCGAACCGCCTCGATCCCGTCAAAGCACCACGCTGCCGCCGCCGTACGATGATGACAGTGTGCCACGTGGCATTCCGCCATTCGAAGCATTTAATGAGCGCATGCTTAGCCTTAATGTCGCAGATTGACGCAGATTACGAGGAGGTTAAAGGGGTGTTGCTGTGGAATAACCTTTAAGGCCATCCATGCGGTAGGCCGAGAGGAGGATAAGGGCACGGAGGTGCCGCCCGGCTAGACTCGCAGTCCAGTCAGTCGGACTAATTGCCTCCTTCGACTAGACTTGAAGGGGAGGCAAGTGATCCGGCGATAAGAACAGGGGACCCCCGTTCTGTGGGGTCAACGCCACGTGGGAGTCAAAAGCGCAGGTGGCCGGCCGGAGAGGGATGGGTCGATCGGCCGGTCGGCCGGTGTCTAGTTGATTGTTAAAGGCACCCTGGCGAAAGTTAGGGTTCCGGCGCTCAGTGGACAAGATCGCAGGGCCGAGCGGATGGCACGCTCGGCCGAAGACATGAGGTAGCATACTGCTAGCAGTATCCACAAAGCACATGACTGAGAACCTCCCGAGTAAACCACCATAAACATCCGGCCGGACGTAAGGTGAAGGCTGCCCGGCCGGACGTAAGGTGAAGGCTGCCCGGCCGGACGTAAGGCGAAGGCTGCCCGGCCGGATGTTCGGCAGGGGGTAAGGGGAAAAGGACAAGGGACGTCTTTCTCTGACAGCAGGCATGTTCTACGTTCAGGCCATACCCAAAATCCTGCAGCAGAAGGATCCGCTGTCCCATCAAAGACGTGCTCAAACTGCAGCAGTATGGTGTCAGGTAAGCTCCTCTGACAAGCTCACGCTACAGTATGGGAAAGGACACGTGTACACCTCGGTATGTGTGCACCCGCTTCTCCACAACCCTATATAAAGGCCCTCACCCTTCACCGGAGGTACGCATGCTACGAGTTTTGGAGCCACTTTCTTGTTATCGAGCTTTGCCTGATTTGAGCGTCGGAGGGTCGCCGCCGGGAACCCCTTCCCGGCCCGACTTCTGTGTAGGTTCACCGGAGGCCCGTGCGAACAGTCAGGATCTACGTCATCTATTTGGAGAGAGCCACGTGCCCAGCGTCTGTTGATTCAGCTTTCGGACAGGATCAGAGAGGAAGAAAGCTTGTGTTCGATTGCTTGGAGGAGAAGAAGAGGAGAAGGTAATTTCCTATTTTGGCATCCCTTGGTGGCTCGAGAGTCTTGGAGGAGAAGAAGTGGTTCGAGTGGATTCCATCTTGGTAGATCGTTGCCCACACAACGTCCAAGCGGAGGAGAGAAATACAACAGAAATTAAGAGGTTTTTAGCTACAAAGAAAGGTATAATTAGTTATTTGTTTCCGCATCATAACTAGTTCATGTTCTTTATATAGATCTTGAAAAATCAAACACAAGAGACTATCGGTTTTAAGTTATCATTTTTGTTATCGATTTTATTTTTCGATTTTATGTTTCGATAATGTGCTTCTATTATAGTCTCTATAATTAAATCTAGTTTACTGTAAGAAGTTAAATATCCAATTTTTTTGAGAGGCTTTGTGTATGAAGTGGTGGATGATCTCATACTCAAGAAGGCCTAGTGTCTCACCATGTTTAACCTGGAAGTCGATTTTTGAAATAGATATTTGATAACTTCTGTAATATGGTTTAACTTAGGAAGATCACATTGGTTAAACTTGGAGTAAAAATGTTAAGTATCATTTCCAATCTAAGTTTAACTTCTGAAGGATAATTTGGATTAATAATGTTAAGCATTGTTTGTAATCCAAATTTAACTTCTGTAAAGCACATGGGTAGTTAGGATAGTTCTATGCTTGTACAAATTTTTGTACAGGGAAACTAGGACGATATTCTGAGTAGCAACCAACAACTGTTCCTCCTCAGCTCTCCAAGACATTTAGGTAATACACTGTGTCTCCTCAGCTCTCCAAAGCATTCGAATCATACATTGTGGCTCCTCAACTCTTTAAGGTATTCAGGTCAAACATCATACCTCCTCAGTTTTCCAAGACATTCAGGTTATACATTATACCTCAATTCTCTAAGACATTCGGATCATACATCATGCTTCTCAGACTTTAATGACGCACGACTGAGTTATAAACAAACTTGCACTTGTACCTATCCTAGACTCTCATACTAACCGACCGAGTTATAAGTGAGTATACTCTTGTGCCTATCCAAGACTCTCGTGTCGACCAACCGAGTTATAAGCGAGCACACTCTTATGCCCATATTCTAAGGCATTTAGGTCATTCATAATACCTCCATTCTCCAAGGTATTCGGGTCATACACTGTACCTCTCAGAGACTCTTGTGCCACCTGACTAAGTAATAAGTGAGCATGCTATCATGTTTGTCCCAGACTCTCGTGCCACTCGGCCGAGTTATAAATAAGCCTACTCTCATGCCTGTCGTAGACTTTCGTGCCACTCGGCCGAGTTATAATGAATATGCTCTCATGCCTGTCTCAGACTTTGGTGCTGACTAGTTGAGTTATAAGCGAGCATGCCCTCTTGCTCATGCGCCAAGGCATTTAAGTCATATACTATGCCTCCACTCTCCAAGGCATTTGAGTCATACACTATGCCTCCTAGACTCTCGTGCCACCAGGCCAAGTTATAAGTGAGCTTGTTATCGCGCCTATCCCAGAATCTCATGCTGACCGACCCAGTTATAAGCGAGCCTGCTCTCGCTCCTGCCCCAGACTCTCGTGTCGACTAACCAGGTTATAAGTGAGCATGCTCTCGCGCCTATGTTCTAAGGCATTTGGGTCATACACTTTGACTCAATTCCTCAAGGCATTTGGGGCATACACTGTGCCTCCCATACTCTCATGTTGTTCGGCTGAATTATAAGTGAATCTACACTCATGCCTGTCCCAGACTCTTGTGTCACTCGACCGAGTTATAAGCGAGCCTACTCTCATGTTTATCTTATACTATTATGTCGATCGGTCGAGTTATAAGTGAGCATGCCCTCACACCTATGTTCTAAGGCATTCAGGTCATACACTGTACCTCTATTCTCCAAGGCATTTGAATCATACATCATACCTCCCAGACTCTCATGTCACTTGACCAAGTTATAAGCGAGTCTGTTCTCGCGCCTATCCCAGACTCTCGTGTCACTCGGTCAATTTATAAGTGAGTCTGCTCTCGCACTGGTCCAAGACTCTTGTGTCACTCGGTCGAGTTATAAGCGAGCCATCTCTCGTGTCTGTCTCAGACTCTCATGATGATTAGATAAGTTATAAGTGAGCATGCTCTCACTCCCATGTGTTAAAACATTCAGGTAATACACTGTGTCTCCACTTTCTAAGACATTCAGATCATACACAGTGCCTCTAAGACTCTTTTACCGTCCGACTGAGTAATAAGCGAGCCTGCTCTCGCACCTGTCCCTGACTCTCGTACCGACCGACCGAGTTATAAGTGAGTCTTCTCTCGCTCCTATCCCAGACTCTCGTACTGACCGATCGAGTTATAAGTGAGTCTTCTCTCGCTCCTGTCTTAAACTCTCGTACCGACTGGCCGAGTTATAAGTGATTCTACTGTCGCACCTAAGTCCCAGATTCTCATGCCGCTCAATCGAGTTATAAGTGAGTTTTCACTCGAGCTTATCCCAGACTCTCTTGCCAACCGTTTGAGTTATAAGTGAGCTTGCCCTCGCTCCTGTTCCAGACTCTCATTTTGCTCGATCAAGTTATAAGTATTGGGTTGCAATGATTGCAAACAAAGTCTCACATTAAAAACACATGGAAAGAATTATGGACTTATAAGGGAAAGATGTCTCTATTGGTATGAGACCTTTTTATAGTACATAAAAAGGAAACCATGAGAGCTTAGGTCCAAAGTAAACAATATAATACCATTATGGAGATATCTTAATTCTTTTGGTCCTAACAATTTGTATCAAAGTCCAGACTGTCAGAATGACTAACCGCCGACTGTGCACAATAGTCATGGTTCAATCGAGCCATGTAGGTGGAATATTGATCTCTAACGAAGAAAGTGGGGCTCCCATGTCTAGATTAAGATGACCAAACACTAGGTAAAGTGTTTGAATGCATACGCATCCGCACACTCGTTCATTTACATTGTTGTTCTATTGCTCATCGTCTTCTCCATTTTTTGCTCGGCTACTGTTTTGACTTGAGTGTCGGAGTGTCTACGTAGATACCCCTTCCCTGATTCTTGCTCTAACGTTCTCGTTGGCTCTATTTGTGGTGGGCGTAGGTCTGCAGCTCTTAGTTCTAGGATCGTTTAGCACCATCTCCTTCCAGCTCGTAGTCTTCTCTCAATCAACATATGAGTCACCTCAACGCCTCCCCTAGCCAGCACGTCCTCTTCCCCACTTTCAAACAGGATCACTTGCAGAGAAAGAGTTGATGGGAGTTGGTGTGCCATATGGTTGGCATCATGGATACTAATTGGCTGTGAGGGTGGAGATTTAGATGATAGCACATGAAGCAATGGCTTAACAACAAGAGTGAGGAGGCAGCTTTGTGAGCAAACCCACACAGATCTGTCCCTGCTGCAGCTCATGCCCCAGCTCAACGTGCCTTGTTATGTTTTTTTCTATTACATCACCAGGGAATCCTATGCTGCTCTTCAACCTCCATCCATCTCACCTCCCACTGTGCCATTAATGCCTCCATTGTACTTATGCCCGTATTTGATTACTTTGCATCCCACAGTATGTTAGGCAAAAGATTTTATATACAATTGTAATCTCATTGCATGAATACTCATCGTCACTAGTGCTTCAGGCCAGAAAGACAAGGTGCGTTTTTGAATTTGGCGACTCTTTTCTTGGCAGATACAGTTCCACAAGCTTTTTGAACATGCACAATCAGTATTCAGCAACAACAAGGAGCCAAGATGTCTCCCCTACATAGATCTCGAGTTTCTTAATCTACCAGAAACCCAGTTTTATGGCACGCAGAGGAAATAATTCCTCTCTCCAAAACATGGCATTTTGTTACTTTGTTTCTCCTTTTTGTAGTGTTTGATAATTATTTGCTTTGCTGTATTTATACCTTTTAAGAGTTACAAGGGTTGCCCCTATTGAGACTTGAGAGAGGCTTGAAGCAGAAGCCTTCCCCTTGGATTCAAAACCTCACTTTTCAGCTTCCATCCCACCTCTTTTTCTTTCAACGATCATCATGTCTAGCTTATATGCTCATAGTTTCTTCCCGACTGCACCTGTCTCCCCACAGGCATGTAGCAAAGAAGACATTGACAGGTACATGTCCTACGGGAAGGGCAGGGTTTGCTCTATTTTCCTGGCTTTGTAATCAAGCTTTGTGATTAGAATTGGCGGTGTAAATCTTCTGTCTTTATAATGTTAACAGTCAGTATCTGGCACAGCTGCTATCGGAGCATCAAAGTCTTGGGCCTTTCATGCAGGTTTTTCCTATATGTAGCCACTTGCTGAACAAAGGTCAGTGACTGCTTTCAAGGGATTGATTCGACGTTTTGGATTAGAGAAAACTAATCTTTGTTAAGCAGAACTATACTCAGAATGCCTTATCATTTCTACCCGTAATGTTGGAAACATGCTTATGTGAGGAAAATTTGCACTATTAGTTGGAAAGATTGCTTATGTACTTACAGACCATCAATGCCTGCATTTCACAGAGATATTAAGAGTCTCAGGCATGGTTTCCAGCCAAGGGTTTGAAAACTGTAGCAGGATACAGCAAAGAAGTCCTAGTCCCATGGCTAATTCCAATTCAATTTGCAATGTAGGAGGAACTGGTATCGGTATTCTGACTGCACCCTTACGAGAGGTAGACAAGTTTATATCTTTTCTTACTTGTGCAATTGTGTTGCTATTCACTTGTGTCTTCATCATTTGATTGCTTTCGCAGACAGATAACATAATGTCCATTTAAAATTTGATTGGATGATCACTAATCTGAAAGCTCAAGCATTTCATAAAATTGACAGCACAGTTGATGGATTAAACACTTGCTCCTAACTCCAAGAGCTATCATCTTTGAATTCCTTCATGCATCATGTACTATATTAAATTTCTTCAGATTTGCTCATGTGAAAGGTTTTCTAATATATTTATCTATTAAAACCGAATTTATTAATATTTTTTTGTGCTGAGTATTGGTTCTTATTCTGCCTTTGCTATACGATTCAATTTATCTCCCAGCAGATTGCAGACTTTTCACAAGGAATTGCAATTGATCGGCGAGAAGCACCACCGGCAAGTCCAAAGTCATGTACAATAAAGAAAGTATTGCATTTAGAGATTCCAGTGGACACCTACCCTAATGTGACTTTTGCTTCATCTCAAAAGCTTTTTGTTCTGTATATGTTCTATCATTCTGTCACTCATATTTCAGATTGTCTTTAGTTTAATTTTGTCGGACGCCTTCTCGGGCCCAGGGGAAATTCGCTGAAAAGAATCGAAGCATCAACAGGATGCCGTGTTTACATTAGAGGAAAGGGCTCTATAAAAGATTCATACCAGGTAAGAAGAATACTTCAGCTTCCAAATCTCTCCAGTCTTCGGGAAAGTTTTTCTAGACTCTGTAATTTGTTTCTGAACACATGAATGAACGGACAGTCTTCCTCTTTGATACAATATAAAGTTTAAAGCTTAAGCTATTGGGAAAGGCCAGATCTATACTCGTCTATCATCTTTTCTATGACAACCAATAGCCTTTTTAGGCATTCCGATAGTCCATCGCATTGACAAGATGAGTCTGGTATACATCAATCTTCTCCTTACAGAAATGTTTTTGCTTTTAGATGACCGAAAACAAAAAGGAGAGAGGATTTTCACTTAAAAGGCAGCTATTCAACTGAAATTCTAGTTTTTGCAGCTGCCATGCAGTTTATTTATCTTTCACGTCCTTGATGTTTTGAAGGAGGAAAAAATGAGGGGAAGGCCAGGTTATGAACACTTGAATGATCCATTGCATATCTTGATTGAGGCAGAGTTGCCAGCAAATATGATTGATGCAAGATTGAGACATGCACACCAAGTTATAGAAGAGTTGCTGAGACCAGTGGTGAGTATTCACTTGGTATTATGTTCTTGGTTTGTTACCATAAATATGGTATAACCATGTTTATAACTTGACATTGCAATTAAATCTACAGGATGAATCGCAGGATTACTATAAGAAGCAACAACTTCGAGAATTAGCCATGTTGAATTCAGGTTCAAAGGATGATGGCCCTCATCCAAGTGGCAGTGTTTCTCCATTTTACAATGGTATGAAGCGAGCGAAAGCAGGTAGGTAGAGAAATTGATAATGTTCCTGGAGCCGTTCAATTCAACTCTTATCGGCAGAGAGATTTCCTTGTAAAAATAGGCTTTTTCAGAGGATATGGAAAACTAGGACATTTCGATCTACAGTATGTCTTTTGCTGATATCAATTTTGTTTTTCAGGGACCATAAGATCCTGCTTTTGTAAGCCTAAATTGATTATTTCATTCATCTTTCTGTAGTTACGAACCTAAAAAACTGGTAGTAATTTTCGGCTCTGTGCTTGCAGTGTGAAACTCATATGATTTGCACTGTGATAATTCCATTGGAACTTACCTAACATGGCCCTCCAATGCTTAGCATGTAGAATTTAGGTAGGGTTCGACATTGGTTCAGTGAGTCGAGTTCAACATAGATAACCAACGAAGTAAGCTCATGAGTGAGTTAATTAGGATTTCAAAGTTGGCTAGAAAACACAGACTGGATAATTTCCATTATCCAATGTCTTATCAGCCAGGTGAAGTGAGGAGAGATCGCGAAGGTTCAGATATGAACATCATTGCAAACGAATGCATACAACCACCATGGACCATTGTTCTGGGAAGCTTGAAGAGGCTTTCCTTAAGGGTTCCTCAGTAGGTTAATACCATAGCAGTAGATAATTCCGCCGACAGACAACATAATACACCTCCATACATAATTAACAATTGACCAAGTGCAGATACAACCTCCAGTCGCTGGTGCTAGCCCATTGCATATTTCTGGGTCCAGCTCCTTGCAGTGGTCTCGTATTTGGCTCTGTCAGTCTTGTACATATGGGCAATCTCTGGAACCAGTGGATCATCTGGGTTTGGGTCTGTAAGCAGTGAGCAGATTGACAGCAGCACCTTCAAAAGACCAATTAGCTCGTTTGAGTTGATTGAAAAAAGTTTGAAAGAGACGCAAAAAGGGAGAAAAGAAACTAGCGTGCACATTGATGTATATTTCTTTCTGATTCCTTACTACCAATAACTTCCCTTGACTACACTGAAATGCCAAATTAGGCAAAACAGTTATGCTCAAGTTATTCAGTCTGACTACGTCATCACTCTCAAAGAATTATGCACGAGTAAACAAAATAATAATGATAATGCAAAGAAAGGTAACCTTTGAAATGGTCAATGCCGGACTCCATTGTTCCTTTAAAATGTCAAGGCAAATGCTTCCATTGCTATTGATGTTTGGATGGAAAACTTTAGTCCTGAAAGCAACCTGAAAAATATGACATGTTGGATGATTTTTTTAACATTTTTAGCAATAATTTCAATCAATTAGAGGAATAATAATAAGCTGGCCACGTCAGGAAGACAATATCTGGAGTATGTTATGCATACTGAAAGCCAAAGCATATTATAAACCTAAACTTTTCCGCAGCACTAGTTAGATTCAGTCATAGTACTTTGCTGGCCCTCAAAATGATAGAGAAGTTATCTTAGTGCAGTTAGAGAATGCACTTTATGCTAACTGCATTTTGTAAAAACAATTTAGTGTTTAGTAAATTAAATCTCAAAATGATTTGCAAAGTAATTTTACAATGTGTTTGATAACTAAAATAAAATATATAATTTTATGCTGTGTTAGATATCCTAAATCTCCAAACAAAGCAATTTTAAAATGTATAGTATTTCAATAAAATTATACTTAGAAAGCACTTTTCGCTTTAAATAAAACAATAATGATATAATAACTAATTAGAATAAAAATATATTATAAACTAAAAATGAAAATAAAGTATAAATTAACATTTCATTTTTTTTCATTATTATGAAGTATAATATTTAATTTTCTGTGTCTATTTTAAAATCTACATATCTTTGTGATTGAATTATATTTTAGTATATAAATAACCACTAATACTTAATAAAAATATTATTAAGTATCTAATATTTATATTAATTTTAAATAGATTCAGTCTTAGTATTTATATCATAGTATTTTTTAGGACCTGGGAAAGAAAGAATTTACTCTCACTCGTAGGGAAGCTTTGAGTAAAAACACTACTTTAAGTTTACAGAACAAGTTAATCTCCAAAATGATTTGGACAAAGTATCTTAAAAAAACACTCCAAACCCAGCCTTATATGCATATGATGATGCTTCACGCTGGATAAAACATGAAAGAGTCATCTTGTATATGTTTCACCTAAATTTTGTGAGATTGGTTGCAAATAAAAAAAATGCATTGAAGAGTGCATTAATAGATACATTGAAAAAGGAAATATATCAGGATTGCATAAAAAGCAACTTGATACCTTCGGCGGTTTGAATGGATAATCTGGAGGGAAGTGTATGGTAACTAGAAAAACTCCCCCAGCATAGGGACTGTCAGGTGGACCCATTATTGTTGCTTGCCAATGAAACATATCTTCAGCCACTGGACCTGTAAAATGCAAACACATTTTAAATTAGTTACCACATCAATAACCACCCTTATGAATTCTAGGTTAAGTTGTGAAAGATATCATCAAGGCATACTTAAGAAGTTACACTCAGTTGCAAATGCTAAATTGCTAATCTTTTATATTATTTGAAAAATAAGAAGGTTGATTATGATTCTCAGGACTACAAAGGTATTGCAGTTGCAGATAGTAGAAGCATTTTTCAGTTTAATACTATTGGCACAAAAGAGAGGAAGAAACTTTACACTCTCTAGTCCCACATTGATAAATGAGAATTCTAAAGCATGCATAAATATCAAGAGGTCTTCCACCTAAGTATTTTTGCCACTACCTACATCCCACAGGAATAGACCTATTAACTTTTTAGGCCCAATTACTAGCCTAAAATGCCTAAGAGCAAATTAATAGTAGCCAAGTCATCCAAGTTTATATAGCTCCTCTATCAGCCAACAACTAACTATAAAATGCTTTAGCTCAATTTAATAATATCCAACTTATCTTATAAAAGCCCTCTATCAGCTCACGATTCACCATGTAGAACGAAATTAATGTGTTCAATTAGTAGAAGAATTGAAATTCTATTTCTTATTTTTTTAAAAAAATAGAGAGGAAAGGCCAGTATTTAAATAGATAAATTTAAGCATACACAACTGATGCACCAAAAAGATTTTTTAAAAAAAAAACTAATTAGCATTTACTGATATAAAAGGGTGATCCATCTTCTTCATGGACATCCATTCAAGGAGACAACTCAGCTGATGCTTTCTTGTCAACCCTTCCCTCTACTTTTCCATCTTTTCTATGTATCCATCCTAATTTATCATCTCTTTGTGCAGCTACCTATTTTCTTTTTAACTTTCCTTTTACTCTTGTAGTGATTCCAAGAACAGCCTCGTATACATTCACGTAAGTATTTTACTTGTATAATGCACAGGGTGGGTAGTTGGTGTAGTATTCCTATATCTTTAATCCATGTGCCAAACAAATTAACTACTTTATAATCCATTTCAAGATGAATTTATTATAATATTTATCAGAAATGAGTCTAGGTTGACAATCGCATCAGGAATTGCTACTTGCCATCCGTCTATTATAAGCCTACCTCACCTAATTCACTTCTAAACAAAGGAAAAAGGAAGGGAAAAGAGGGTAATGATGAACGTTACAAGCAAGAAAACACAAATCAAGAAGGGCTACGGAGAATGGATCAATCAGATGAAGATCTAAAACCAAATTCAACACAAGAAAAAAAAAACCCCAAGAGAAAGAAAAGGAATCAGCAACCAGGATACCTGCGCTGCAAGATGTGGGAGGATCCTTCTGCAGATCCTTGAGCTCCTTGAGGATCCGTTTGGACGCCATCTCCAAAGACCTAGTCCTGATACCTAACAAAACTAAGATTGCTCAGAGAGAACCGCACGACAAACAAGAGGTGGAAAGAAGCAAACGATTCAAAAGAAAATAAACCAATCGGTTGATGCAAGAAGCGATCTATCTAAAGAAGAAGAATGGTAGAATGTGTCCTTGAATTCCGCCGCACGCTACCTTGTCGCGAGGGATTCTTGGATTCCTCCTCTCTTTATTTTCGCGGTTGGGCAAATGGGAAGAAGCGAAAATAAATAAATAAATAAATAGATAAATAAATAAATAAATGACGGCTTTATAATAATGGAGGGACGGCGATGATTTTACGGGTCAAGAGTTAGCGGATCGGATCCCGTACCCACTATCCCACTATCACGTTACTCTTACTACGGTTACGACGGATGCGTTATCCAAATCCGGTTCAAATTGGTCGGTGAAAAGATACGCAAGACTTCCGTGACTCGTACTCGTATCGGTTGATCTGGGACGCTATTGGCCTTTTAAGATTCACGATTGAAAAGAAAAGGACATGGGATCGAATTTTGGCCCGACTTGCCCTTGTATATATCGCAATCCTCCACGTCGGGCATCACATTGGCTCTCTTCGTTTTTCCTCGTTTCTGGTCAATCGGGGAACAACAAACGATCAAGTGGTATTCTATTCTCTGTTGGATCTACACGAAAATGAACGACCCGGATGTCTCCAAGCAGATCCAGCAGATGGTGCGGTTCATCAGGCAGGAGGCGGAGGAGAAGGCCAACGAGATCTCTGTCTCCGCCGAGGAGGTGTGCTTGCTTCCTTTCACAATGGTCATATTGTTTTTAGTATCTGTAAGATCTTTCATTTTGTAATGTATCCAGTGCAAGAGGTGTTAGTAGATCTGTTGCATAATCTAGGAAGAAGATTAACGCACCCACATTGCTAATTGAAAGAGGTGTTAATAAATCTGTTGTCGGAGATAAGATGACCTGAGCTGATAATTTTATGTCCAACGGAGTTGGTTCTGCCAAACTTCCAGTGATCCGAGTCACATAGTCAATGTGGTACTTAGCATAATCGAGAGTCGATCGCTGAGTTTGCACCCACCTCTGTGCATTCGCGCGTGAGAGAGTCTCTCCCTATGCATATATTTACAACATTAATGCATGTGTCATAATTTAAACAAACAATAAAGTCAAGAAACTTCTAATGTGAGAATAAACTTATACACAATAAAATCTCTTTATCTCCACCTCTTTATTCCATTCACATTTCCAACATCGTTGCATGATCCATGTGGCAAAAAAAATTAGCGTGTCTATATGATATCATGCAGAAGACCATTGATGCAGCAATGAACAAGGTTGGGAACCATGAGCCCACTGGCCCTTTAACCAGGATCCTAGCTAAGCATTGCTCAACAACATTGAAATCTTGGTAATCCAGCATCTTCTGAAGTCAATATGGCTCGAAAGCATTTAAAATGGCCTCGAGACATCATCAAATTCTCTGTGTAAGTTTGAGCCCAAACATGGGATTGGTTGACATTTGTAAAGCTACAACGCAAAGTGTAGTGACAAATACATCCCCGATCCATCTTCCTGAAATGAAACCACATTGGAGAGTGCTTGTCACTCCAGTTAGAGGACACTTTCACAAGCAACTTGGGGACCCAATGCATGCAAGAAAATTGGTCTTAAGTCTGGTAATGCAATCTCCATGGAGTTATACAGATGTACGAGTAGTTGGGATGGGGTAATGTGCATCAGCAATTGTAAAATTCATCAAAAATTTGAAAGATGTTGGCTTAAGGAAGGTCCAATTATATTGGTTGATTTCATGTCTCAACCTTTCCCAGATCAGGCTTTTAACTGGATCCCATCTGATTAGTTTGTTCTTTGATCTCAGTGGAAATGAACCAAGCTTCTAGGAAGTCGGGGATGACATCCTGGAATAGCATTTGCCAACTGATGGGAGAAAACGTTGAGCTTCTGACTCTCTAGGATATCTACCAGAGAGAGTGCCATTGGGCATATCCAAGTTAGCAATCCAGTTCTTTTCCTGTGTCCTTATGGCAACCGCATGGAATAATCATTACTTTCAGCTTCTGCATACAAGTTCTGCAAGCATCTAGGTTGTGATCTCATTGGCCTTTGTTCCAGGACCAATGTACAGCATAGGACATAGCTTGAGTATTTCAGCTATTAGTTTTTGAGCAGAAAGTTTAAGGTGGAAGAAGAGTTGCATGAGTAGCAAGAAGCACCCATGTTAACCTGTCAAGCAAACTGTAAGAGTCATCAGATAATTCAATTTCAGGCTCAAATTTTTGAGAATTGCATTCTAATAGGTAATCCGTCATCTATCAAATCAAAAACTTTGGTAGGATAAGATAACGTCATAGTTTAATTCCTTTCTTTTGATCAAGAGAGTACACTCCTTTTTTTCTTTTATCATGAGATTGTGTATAGAAAAGTGCTTATTTTGTTTGTATCCAATTTCATGTCATTCTTGTATGGCTGTACTAATTATCCAATTTTATCCAATTGCCTGTTTTCTCTGTGAAATACTTTCCCTTTGCTGAACTATTTTTTCTTTACTCTTTTGGGTGTTATAGGAATTCAACATTCAAAAGTTGCAGCTTCTTGAGGCTGATAAGAGGAAAATCAAGCAAGAATATGAACGCAAGCAGAAACAAGTTGAGATTCGTAAGAAAATGTAATGTGCCTAACCTCTTTTTAATGCAAAATCTTTCTTCTTTCACTCCATCTCATGGGTTCTCACTGTGAGTAACCGTGTTCTTATACATTGAAATTACATGGTTTGTACAACAAATACTTGTGATCATGCTCTGGCCTTGTATATTGCTGCTTTGCCCATTCATCTGATTTACACTCATTTGACATTGTTAAATATTTTTCTTTATAGCGAGTACTCCGTGCAGCTGAATGCTTCTCGTATTAAAGTTCTTCAAGCGCAAGATGACATAGTCAACTCCATGAAAGAATATGCTGCAGTAGAGCTCCTGCTTGTGAGCAACACCCGTTTGACTTATGGAAAACTCCTTAAAGACCTCATTGTCCAGGTTATTAGTGTTTAGATGTTTCCGTTGTACCCAGTCTCGGTCAACCATGTTCATGTTTAGCACATATAGATGCTGTGTATGGTCTTCACAACAATATCTTCATAAATAACGGTTGCATTGCCTAAAACAATATCTGTACTACTGAAACATGTGCCCACTCAAGAAACATTTTTGTTTGCTTACTGGTCATACTTCTGCTCAGCACGAATATTATGTTGGTTTCTTTGTATTTGTTTATTCATTTTTTTTTCCTTATATTGGAACAAAAATCTGACCATTTTTTGCCCTTCAGAGCTTGCTAAGACTCAAAGAACCAGTTGTTCTGTTGCGCTGTCGCAAAGATGATATTGAACTTGTGGAATCTGTTTTGAACTTGGCAAAGAAAGAATATGCAGACAAGGCTAATGTACCACCTCCTAATATAGTCTTAGACAAGAACACTTTCTTGCCACCTTCACCTAGTCATGAAAATGCTCATGGCTCCTATTGGTACTTACTCTCACCCATTAAGGTTTATTTGAAATGAAATCTTGGACTGTTTCACACCATTTTAGGATTGGTATCAACCTTCTAGATGGAAATTATGTTTTATTTTTCTTTTAATATTGTGTTAATGTGACTTGATCTGGATGAATCTGAATGCTTTGTCCACTCTTTTGTTTATACTATATCACAACATTGCATAGGATAGAGTATTGAATAGATAAGGACCATCCTCAGATGGATTATATGAGATCTACTGTGTAGGCCAAAACTCACAAAAAATATGCAATAAAAGTGGTTCATTGTATTATTTTCTGTGTATCAATTCTGGATATGACTCGCCTTCTCTCATAGGATAGACAAGTTACTTGAGATCATGACAATACTTCCTTTTGAGATGTGATGGTGATCAATTTCCACCGGCAGTAAATCTTTGATAAGTTCATCACAATTTAATTAGTGCCTATGGCTGTTTATTTAAGATTTGAATGACAAGTTTCCAACTGATCTTATTATGTGATTCAGCTCGGGAGGTGTTGTCTTGGCTTCTAGAGATGGTAAAATTGTCTGTGAGAATACACTTGATGCAAGACTTGATGTTGTCTTTCGGAAGAAACTCCCGGAGGTACTCACAGTTTGACTGTTGACCTTTTAGTTGTTAATAAAACATAGATGGATCCAATTTGCTTAAGTTCACCGAAGGAATAACTTGAAATCTTTTGCAGATTCGGAAGCATCTGTTCAGCCAAGTTGTTGCCTAATCAATTGACTCATTTTGGTTATTGTGAATGCTTATCATGCAACGCCAGGCTGATACTTTTCCAGTGAATTTGTTTTCAGTTTCTAAGAACTACAGATAAACTTGCAGTACGTTTTTCTAGAATAACATGGTGGCATCAATATATGTTCTGCTTGACTGTTTTATTTTGATCGATGGGCTTAGATTGGCTGTCTTCTAGTTGATAAGCAAGTATGGTTCTATGTTTGTCATACTCAGAGCATGGCAGTATTGTTTGACCAAGATAAAGCATGCTCGTAAAGATTGGAAAGGAAGAGAAACCACATTAACGCCTCCCCTATCGAGGAAGATAAAGCAGAGAAAGAGAACCTCAAGTGACAAGTATTTAGGCGGCTATAGAGATGGTGAAATCCTTTACTTAATGTTGACCTCGCCTAATAAGAGTAATGATTTTTTGGTTCATTTTTTTATCGACTAAGAGATGGTCCATAATTAATTATGATTGAATCATGACCAAGTTATAATTTGAATCGGGACTAGCAATTGAAAACTGCTTGAAGACCACCAATGATAGATGAATAGCCGGATTACCGGGTGCCAAATAAAGAGCAGCCTTCTAATCATAATTAGATTATGAACCATCCCTCCTGTTTTTAAAAAATGACCAGAGAATCGGATCTGGCCTACTGCAGTCTTATCCAAGTGCTTTCTTGTTTGAGAAATATTTTTTTTAAAAAAAAGAAGGTAAATTATTTTTCTCACCAATGTTTTCACTTTTTAATCCAACAACCGAATAAGATGACAGACGAATACCTCCACCCATCACCGCCAACCCGTCCAGAATCCGAACAACCAAACAAGATTCTAAATGATATAACCGACAAATACAAGCAACATAACGTTTGCATTAAATTAAATTCGAAGTGGCAATTAATCCACGTATTTATTACTCAACCGGAAGTGCGCCTCAATTCGTATGGTTCTTGATGGCGGCGTGGGGCTCGGCGGCCTTGGCGGCGGGCGTTGGCTCCACGGCCGGCGAGGGCGGCACCGGTGCCCCGAGAAGCTCCTTGGGGAGGTCGGCGATGCCCTTGAGGTAGAAGGTGTAGAAGAGTTTGAAGGGGAACACGATCTGCTGCAGCTTGACCTGCCCGTAGGCACCCTCGAAGACGCCGGAGCCCCCCGTCACCGCCAGGTAAGTCTCTTCGTAGGTCAGGTACGCCCCTTGAACCGAGATGTGCCCATAGTCTCCGAAGTAGAAGCTGTAGATGGCCTCGTACCTGTCGCCGTTCCTCTCTGGGACGTGTTGGATCAGCACGCAGATCCCCGCTGTGATCCCCAACCGCTTCTCCAGGTTCCCCGAGTACAACTATTTCAGCATCAAAAAATAAGAAAACTTAACATTAAAAACGAGATCCAATTAATCTTTGAGGCAAATGGATTAATCGACGAGATCCGGAATCAAGACTGGAGCTCGATCTTGCCTTGTTACTGAAGGGGACGAGATCGCCGAGGCAGTTGACTTCCTTCTGGCTCAGGCGGAGGTAGGCGGGGCTCCCGCGATCGCGCTCGTTGAACTCGTACACGCAGAGCTCCTGCACCCTGGCTGCGGAGATCTTTCCCAGTCAAAGACCGGCCGTCGATCTTAGAAGCAACAGGGATCGGAAAAGGGGAGAGAAAACGGAGCTTACTTTGCTTGGAATCAGAGGGTGGCTTCTTCGCCGAGAAGAAGCAGATGGGGCTGATGCTTCTGCTTCCGATTAGAAGGTCGGATCGGCTATTTCTGCAGCTCGAAACCTGAAATTTGGGGGATTTGATTCCGGGGATGAAGGAGTTTGCGGTGAGGAAGATCGACGAGGATTTACTATGTTGCTGGGTTTCTGGAGATGCAGGGAGATGGAAGGAAGGGGATGCGAAAGGGGAGGAGGAGTAGGAAGCCGCCATGGCAAGGAATGAGGAAGCAGCGGTAGGTGGAAGTGGAACAATTGGCAGTAGAGTTGCAGTGGGTTGTAGCACTGGTCATACGACCGTAATTAATATTATTGCAATATGCAATATGCAATATGCAATATGCACGGGAGAGTTAACACATGTTCTTCACCCGCCCAAAACCCAACGCTCTCCCTCGCCCAATTATACCCAAATTATATGGAATTAATTTTAAAACGTAAAAAAAATAAAGGTGTTTGCGCTGCAAATTAAAACATAGTAGAATATGTTTTTTATCGCCCGACTAAATTCTATCTTACTAAAATATATTTTATATAAGAAGAAGATTAATAAAAAAAAGGAGATAAACACTATAAAGAATATCTCTAGAGCAATTGTCTTTTTTAAGTTAAAAAATACATAGATATTTATTTTATCTAAATTATCAAAACGTCATTAATTTTAACAAATGCGCTGACAAGATGTAGCATTTCCGGAGCACGTGCATTCGTTGTTAGATCCATCCAGTCGAACAGATGGAAGCCCAGACACGTGTAGATCATCCACGCCGTCGTCCGGATGATAATGGATCGCCTTATCAAGCTTTAGATCAATGATAGCGACAGTGCGGAATGGACCTCCAACGCATGCACGCCAACCCGATCCGTGGATTTCTCCATCAAATTGCTGTGATTGGACTCAACTTATAGCTTCAAAGAAAAATCTGTGGGCATCATCAATGCTGTTCAGTCACAATCAGTGTTAGTCCTTTTAGTTTCCATTTAGCAAATTACTATCCAGTTCAAACAGTCCAGTTTTAAACAGAAGCAATGCTGATATACATAACTACGTAAGTCTGCTTCATGCTTCCTACCAAACCATATACAACCGTATAATCTGTGAAAAAATCCAACGGGAAGGTTGCATGCCTTTGTCGCCGCGCGCTGCTCATCATTCAGTACTCGTCACATCGCCTCCGTCGTCACCTGCAGAATGGAGGAGGTCTATGATGATTATGATCGTTACAGCAGCCTGTCACCTTCCTTCTTCATGCGATATAGAAAACTACCATAGCAATTATAAGCGAGAGTCGATTTGATTTACTTTTCGCGCGCGCGCCGCTACGAGCTATCAAATCCATTCTTCTCTTCTTTTGTTTTTTCTCGTACGGACTCAATCATGCTTCGACAGCACACTGAGACTTCTCAATCCAAGACAATTTAATGATCACACTTGGATATTTTATTTAATCTATGCCTGCTTTCCCGTACGGATCATTCTAATCATCCTGGGACAACAAGATATATACTTTGTTTTCCCTGCTTAATGAACGAAGATTAACGTACTGTAGTTAATATCGGAAATAACCAGTCACTATATCTCTCTAGATCTCTATGATGAATTGCTCGACTACCTGTATTTTCATGGTGTTTCATCCGCCCAAGCGCCGTCTTGCTTGAGAATCGATGACCACCGCCTGAACCCTTTTATGCTCAATCGCCGCGCTTAGATCCTTTTGCAGCTCCGACACAGCTTGATCGATCACAACTCAATCCTGTCCGTCATGAGCTCCGCCCGCAGTAGTACTATAGCAGCCACCACCATCGATTGCTAGATGCCGGCCGTCAAAGCAAATGTCAACATGGCCATGTCAGCATGCAGCATTGACTTGAACTAGTGACCGGCGCTTTCTCTAGGTTACTAGACTACGGCTGCATCCACATGGGAGTTTTATCTATAATTTCATCAGAGTTTCTCGATGAATGACAAGTTCCAAATGGGTGCGATTCGACACGGAAGCAATCGAAAGCAGGGCACCTGCGCATGTCCTCATAGACAGTAACGACTAACAAGCCTCTGCCTCAGGACTCCAGTCAAACAAAAGCCCCTCGACGAATTTTTGTCGTACTACGTCGCAACAATGACGTGACTGCTACTGCTCTGTTTACAGCCACTGTTAACGTCGACTTCAAGGAAGGCAGGGGCCAGCGTGCTTTTATCCAACGAAGCTCACTCACAACCACGCACCGTCACTTCCCACCTCCCTCCTCATGGAGCTCCGCGGCCTCCACCGGGCCTCCGTCGACGGCAGCGAGGACAATGGCCCCTTCTTCGACCTGGAGTTTGCCTCCGCTTTAGTCGAAGAGGAAGGTCTTCGATGGAGCGATAATCAGAAAAGAAATGCGGGGGCCGCGACACAGCTCGCCTTTTCCAGCAGTTGTAGTCTCCGTCGTGATCTAGCACTCTCCTTCTCCGCCTCCCGAGGCCTATGCTTTAAGGGACACCTTGTCACCGTCGACGCCTCTAAATCATCATCGAAGCCCCAAGTTCCCGCGTTTCTTGTAAAACTCAGCGCATTTAAGTTGTGGTTTCACCGGCGGTCGAAGTCGGCCTCGCTGGAGACCAACCCAGGAGGCTACCATCGGCCCCCGTCGCTGTTCCCGGAACAGAGCAATTTTTTGTTCAAGTTTAAGGTGGAGGATGTGCCGCCGCGGGCGTCGCTGTTGGCAAGGGACAACAGCTGGAGGAGCTCCAGCAGGAGATCCGCCGCCGCCTCGCCGACGGGGTCAAACAAGAAGAAACTACCAAGCCCAAGCGACATGCTCCAAAGGTATCTGAGCAAAATTAAGCCGCTTTATATGAGAATTTCGAAGCGGTACGGTGAGAAGCTCCGGCAATTCGCTGTGGCTCCGAGCTCCATCGGCGGAGATGCAAAGGTGAGGCCCGGAGCCGGCGAGGGTGGGAGCAACCAGACTAAACATCAGTCATCCTTTGCACCTACCCGCTTGAGGAAGAGCCGGTCGACGTCGGTCACGGGGTCCGTCCGCTCGCCGTTGGCGACAGCTCAAAGACGGGACGACTCGTTTATCGAGCAGCAAGACGGGATCCAAAGAGCCATCGCCCACTGCAAGCGTTCTTTTAACAGAGGTAACGAAGAGCTCGTTGCCGATTGTGTCTCGGCGCTTGGTTTTACGACCGTTTCGCGCCCAGATTCAACTCGGCGTGCAGGCTCCTTGCCGCTGCTGACGCGGTCGAGGAGCGATCCCGGCGACGGGAGGTCGGCAGAAGTAAGCAAGAAAGTGTAGTCTTCGTCCGTTTGCATGCATTTTATCATAGCGGGCGCGGATGAGATCAAGGTCCGGTTTTGCAGAGCAGTTGCGGATTTGTCTTGGATGGAGTTAAAAAAAGAGGTCTCAAAGCTCCTTTAGCTTTTGCAAAAGCTGTCGTCCAGATCTATTTGTGTTTAGCGACAAAAACTGACGAGTAGTATTTGTACTTGCTCCCGATCCACCAATTGTTGCCTGCTATCTACTTATCATTAATTAGTTCGGCTCCTCTGTTCTGCGATGTATCTGCGAGTTCATTCGCTGCTAAGTCCAACTCCAACTCATATCTTTTTACATCATTTTATAAAAATAAAATCCTAAATACCAGGGCCATCTCAATCATTCTTGAGGCCCTAGGCAGAAAAAAAATCAAGATATAAAATTTCGCCCTTTGCCGGATCCTGGTCCAGAATGATACGATTTCGGTACCATATTATGTCGTACCAATATAGTTTCGATATTTTTTAAATATAAAATATATTAATTAAAAATAAAATATTTAACATAATTATTTAAAAAATAAACAAGATAAAAAATAATCTTTTAAAAAGGAAAAGATATGAAAATAGATAAATAAATATATAAAAATTTGATTATAATTTTTAAATTAAAATAAATAAAATATAAAATTAATTAGATAATTTTATTAGAATTTAATAAAGTCTCTTTAGATTATTTTTATCATAACTAGGAGTTGATTAAAATAATTAACCTAGTTTAATTTAAAAAAATATGAAATTCGACACCACTCGCGAGCCCGCACAACTTCGGCGCTGTTGCGGGGTTGCGCGACCAGCCATGGCCGCGGGGATTGCGTGACTCTTTAGGCGCGACCACGTTGGCTGTGCGACTCCTCTGTAGTGACCGCAGGGTCGCGCGATGCCTCCGCGGCGGCAATGAAAAGGTTATGCGACCCCTTCGCTACTGTTGAAGGGTCGAGTGGGCCCTCTGCTGTGACCACGGAGTCGTGCAACACGTCGCACCTGTCGTGGGCTGGTGTCGGGGTCGTGTCGGTGCCGATCGTCAAGTTGAACGTGACATTTCGCCCATTTCGACCGTTTCGGCATGACACTTTAAAGCATGAAAAAAAATAATATTTTTTTTAATAAATATTATTAGAAATATTTAATTTTATTAGTTATAGCAAAAGGTGAAATTTGTCACCCTAACAACCCAACACGACTGATCTTACATGCATCTGTAAGGATATAAATCGGGAAGGTGCAGTTGGTCACTACGGGAGAGCATTTTTCTTGATTTTACCGAGATTCGACACCTTACCCATTGTAACAATATCTATCACGTATTAGTCAACTCAACTATGTCCATGGGGTGACATTTATTTTTATTAGTAAAATTTAAAAGGGCAATTTCATATATTGCCGATGATTATTTATACAATTGGAAGTAGTGACCAACTAGGCCACGTAGCAATAATTCTATCTTATGTCAAACCTAAAAAATAAAAAATATTTTATATTAACTAATATAGAAACAAGTAATAAATTATTGTAATACTATTAATATACACTTTAATTAGATTTTTTTTAAAAAAAATATCAATTATTTTTTACTCCAAGAAAGGAAAGTCTTGACATAGTAGTAAAATTAATGTATGACCTAAAGGAAATAGATTTGAGTACTAGATATAGTCACTATTGTCTTTTTATCAATTTTAACTTTGATAAATTATTAATAAAATTTATTTATTCAAAAATATTTAACTAGTGAATTATTAAAAAAGTGAAAGGAAAATAAAATTTAAGAAAGAAACATGACGATAATGTTAAATATGCTTTTAACTTTGAAAAATATTTTTATAAAAAAATATTAATTAATTATAATCAATAAATATTTTTAATTTATTAACAAAATTTAATTTTGATTAATAAATAAAAAATTTAATAGTAAAAAATTTTAAATTACTAATTAAATTTTAATAAAAAATAAAAATAAATTACCAACCAAATCTAATTTTAATAGTAAAAAATTAAAATTATTAATTAAATCTAACACAAGTAAAAAAAATAAAAACGATCGAGATTTAATCTATAAAAAATTTAAAATTTTTTATCAAATATAGTTTAGCTAGTAAAATATTAAAATTATCGATGAACATAAATCTCGACTAAAATTTATTTTAACTATAATTTTAAATATTTAATATCTAAACGCATATGTTTTTAGATTAATATTCATATTTGATTTATATAGATATATATATAAAATTTGTGGGCCCCAATATAATAGGGGTCCTAGGCATAGACCTTAATGGCTTATGCCTTGAGCCGAGCCTGCTAAATACTTTCCAATTTAACACTAAAATTTACATCATTTTGATGCAGTACAGCACCATCTTGGTGCTGCCTTGTTAACTTACACAAAAATGGTGCAAGTGTCCTTTTTTTTTAATATAATATATTATTATATTAAATTTATATTTAAACTATTCTTAAATATTATAAATTAATATTATTTAATTTGAATTTATTATGTAAATTTTTTATATTATAAATTTTTATTAGTTATTAACATAAATAATGAATATTTAAAAATTAATTATTATTGATACGGTTTGGGCTGAGGGGCGGGAGAGGAGATTGAAGGAAGGAGAGGGGCAAATGGGTCCTTTTACTGCTAGGGTATTAAGGAAAAGGGAGAAAGCGATTTTGAGGGAGAGGGGTGGCTTCGTGGATGAGTTTTTTCCGCCGCCAACTTCTCCTTCTATCTCCTTCTCATGCGCGCCTCGCCGGCGCTGGTTTCCAGCCACCACCTTTTCCTCTATCTCTTTCTCCCTCTTCTCCTCGTGACGCCAGCCCTAGCCTTCTTCTTCCTCTCTTCTCCGTGTTTTCCGTCCGCCGCCAAGAAAAAAGGGAGGAGAAGGCATCATCTTCTTCCTCGGACGCTACTCGCCGGCGCGACGCCAGCCTCCGGTTGTCCTCTTCTCTTCTTCTCCTTCCGGACAATGCCTCCTCTCCCTCTCTCTATTTCTTCTCTCGCGAACAGACCACGTCAAGGTGAGAGGGAGGTTGGCTCGTGTGTGCACGGCGCCGCCCATAAGAACTAAGCATCCTCCTTCCTCTCCCTCTCGCGCTCCTTGCCGGCGCTCACTTCGACGCTGGCCGCCACCTCAGTTCCTCTCCTGCTCCTCTCGCCGCATCCGCCGCATCCGCCGAAACCGGGAAGAGGAGAAGCTTAGTGCTTCCTTACGGTGCCACCATCAGACGAACTCGACACCGCCCTCCTACCCACCTGAGCCCATCAGCCGGCACCAGCAGCCGCCCTCTTCTCCCTCTTGTCACACCACAGCTGCCCTCTTCCCCTCACCACTATCCATCTCCTCCGATGCTCATTCAACCACCTTTCGACGTCGATACAGCCGACTCCGGCCTCTCCACTGTCATTGTCGCCGCTTCCGGTGCCGATTCGACCATTGCTATGTGTAGGCCATCGAGCCACTATGTCTCGCTCTTCGTATCGCTATTATGTGTCGACATTCGAGCCGCAATGGAGTACCGATCTGTGTGCCACAGTTGTATCTCAACCTTTGTGTTATTTTATATCCCGGCCTGCGTGCCGAAGTCCATTTCCCGGCCTATGTGCCGATTTAGTTTCCCGGCTTGCGTGTCGGTGTAGTGTCCCGGCCTGTGTGCCGATCTTATTTCTCGGCCTGCGTGCCGACCCAGTGTCCCGGCCTGCATGCCGTTAGTACCTCCCGGCCTGCGTGCTGGTGCCTTACCTCAACCTGCAGCTTGTCTTCCGGCCCCGTGACACGTCCTGCTTCGCGTCGTCAGATCCAACTCTACAGCCTGATCAGAGTCAGCTACTCTTCCGGGTCGCGACAACTCGAGCCGCGTCCCATCCGAGGGCGCCCCCCTGGGCAGGGTACGTTCCTCGTTCATATTTCATATGCATTTTCATTATTTTATGGCTTAGTCTTGTACTCATATATTCGTTGGATCTGCTTCGAGTATCGGGGTACCGGGGGTCGGGTCAACCCGGTCGTTGGCTGCAGGTAGCGTTGGCCAGGGGACTTTTGGAGACTTTGTCAACACGGGAGTCATCTCAGCATACCCCCTCCGGGACGTCGCGACTTCGTCAACATTCTCGCCACCTCACCCGACGGTCCGTCTGACTCAGCTTCCGGACGGGATCAAATTTGGCGCCGTCTGTGGGAATCTTCTCCACCTGTTCTGGAACGTGAAGATGGACGACGTCGGGAGGTTCTATTCTATTATCACAGCCCTGGAGGATCCTGACAGATATATCATCTTTGGCCCTCACTGCACGGGTATTCGGGAGTCGAGGAATTGAGCAGAGCTTCAGCTGGCCGACAGGTTAGTTTTTCCATTACGTTTTTTCCCTAACTCCACGGGTATTCGGGAGTTAAGGGACTGAGACAAACCCTTAGCCGGTTGGCAAGGCTCCCCGATCAGGTACGATTACAAGCTCTGTTCTCTTTTTACGATTATAGGAAATGCTATATTTCTCTGATAAAAGAGTAAGAACCTAGTTCCTTGATCATAGACTAGAGCCTTCGATTTCTGATCGGACACTAGGGGCCCATCTCCCCGTTCATACACTTGAGACACAGCTCCCTGCTCATACTCTAGGGGCACAGCTCCCCACTCATACACTAGGGCACAGCTCCCCGATCATTGACTTGCAGTACCACTTCCCGATCAGGATCTAAGGGCCTCGCTCTTCGATTACAGGCTAGGGACCTTACTCTCCAATCAGGGACCAGGGATTCAGCTCCCCGATCAGGTATGTTATAGGCTCTGCATCCTTCACCATGGGACTCTGCATCCTCTTACTGCTACGGGCTCTGCAACCTTCACCGCTCTGCTTCCTTCAACCACGGTGCTCTGCTTACCTCTACTTTTATGAAATCTGCTCCCCTATATTACCATGGGGTTCATTCTCTTTGACGGTCGGGGCTCATATTATCATCTTCTCCCCTCGCTCCATTGGTATTCGAGAGTTGAGGGATCGAGACAGATCCGCAGTCGGTTGGCACCACACCGCTGTCAGGTATGACATAAGCTTTATTTCCTCATGCTGCTACATGCTTCGCTTTTACTAGCTTCAAAGCTTATCCTTCCCCGTTCGGGGTTGAGTGGTTTTCACTTGTCTCAGACCAGCTTATTGGATTTCATATTTCCCCCGTTCGGGGTTGAGCGATTGTCACTGGTCTCAGACCAGCTTATTGGATTTCTTATCTCCCCCGTTCGAGGTTGAGCGATAGTCACTGGTCTCAGACCAGCTTATTGGATTTCTTATCTCCCCCGTTCGGGGTCGAGTTATCGCCACCGGTCTCGTACCGGAGTATCATTACTGCTCTCGGACCAGCGCCATCGCCACCGGTCTCGGACCGGAGTATCATTACTGGTCTTGGACCAGCGTCATCACCACCGGTCTCGGACCGAAGTATTATTACTGGTCTCAGACCAGCGCCATCGCCACCGGTCTCGGACCGGAGTATCATTACTGGTCTCGGACCAGCGCCATCGCCACCGGTTTCGGACCGGAGTATCATTACTGGTCTTGGACCAGCGCCATCGCCACCGGTCTCGGACCGGAGTATCATTACTGGTCTCGGACCAGCGCCATCGCCACCGGTCTCGGACCGGAGTATCATTACTGGTCTCGGACCAGCGCCATCGCCACCGGTCTCGGACCGGAGTATCCCAGACTCTTACCTCAGTGCGAGTTATAAGTGAGATCTGTTCTCACGCCCAACGACCTTTCAGGTCGGTAGCCCCAGACTCTCGCCTCAGTGCGAGTTATAAGTGAGCTCTGCTCTCACGCCTAACGACCTTTCAGGTCGGCTCCCATGCGAGAATTAGAAATGAGCTCTATTCTCACACCTAACGACCTTTCAGGTCGGTAGCCCCAGACTCTCGCCTCAGTGCGAGTTATAAGTGAGTTCTGTTCTCACGCCCAACGACCTTTCAGGTCGGTAGTCCTAGACTCTCGCCTCAGTGCGAGTTATAAGTGGGCTCTGCTCTCACGCCCAACGACCTTTCAGGTCGGCTCCCATGCGAGAATTAAAAGTGAACTATGTTCTCACGCCCAACGACCTTTCAGGTCGGTAGCCCCAGACTCTCGCCTCAGTGCGAGTTATAAGTGAGCTATGCTCTCACGCACAACGACTTTTCAGGTCGGCTCCCATGCGAGAATTAAAAGTGAGCTCTGTTCTCACGCCCAACGACCTTTCAGGTCGGTAGCCCTAGACTCTCGGCTCAGTGCGAGTTATAAGTGAGCTCTGCTCTCACGCCCAACGACCTTTCAGGTCGGCTCCCATGAGAGAATTAAAAGTGAGCTCTGTTCTCACGCCCAACGACCTTTCAGGTCGGTAGTCCCAGACTCTCACCTCAGTGCGAGTTATAAGTGAGCTCTGTTCTCACGCCCAACGACCTTTCAGGTCGGTAGTCTTAGACTCTCGCCTCAGTGCGAGTTATAAGTGAGCTCTGCTCTCATGCCCAACGACCTTTCAGGTCGGCTCCCATGCGAGAATTAAAAGTGAGCTCTGTTCTCACGCCCAACGACCTTTCAGGTCGGTAGTCCCAGACTTCTGACGGTCATGGCTCAGATTATTCTCTTTTCCCCTTGCCCCCGGGTATTTGGGAGTTGAGGGACCGAGACGGATCCTCAGTCGGTTGACATCACTTTGTGATCAGGTATGATAAAGGTTCTGTCCCCTTATATTGCTACAGGTTTCGTTTCTATGGACTTCAAGGCTTATCCTCACCCGTTCGGGGTTGAGCTATTACCACCGGTCTCGGACCAGAGTATTACCACCGGTGTTAAGTATTTGAAAAAAAAAAAAAAAAAAAAATCTATCCATGCCATCCACGTGTACAAGCCTCTCCCATACCCCCTCCTTTTTCTTCTCTTCCCCACCGACGCCTCAAACCCTTCCTCCTCTCTTCTTCTTCGTTTTTCTTCTCCAGCAGCGACAAACAACAGGGAGAGCCCTGTTCTTCTTCTCCAAGCTTGCAAACCCCTTCTCTTCTGCTTTTCTCTTCTCTAACGGCCACAAGCAACAAGTTTCTTCTTCCTTGCTGCTGTCCTGCTTCTCGACAGCATCGTCGGAGCTCCTCGGAGTGTGCCGGAGCTTGCCGGACCACTAGGAAAGGGGGGAAAAACAAAGCCCTAGTTGCTCTCTCCTTTTCCCCTCCAACAGCAGCACCTTGCTGTCTTTTTCTTCTCCAACAGCAGCTGCGCCGGAGCTCGCCGGAGCTAGCTGAGGCGGCCAACGACGAAGGGAAAATAACCCTAGTTGTTGTCCTCATTTCCAGCAGCCACACAAAACCCTTAGAAGGTATATTTTAGGTTGCTTTGGGTTAAATTGATGTGTAGTTAGAAGGGATATCTAGATTAGAACAGATGTTGTATCTAGGAATGCGAAGTGGTACGAGGTATCGAGATCAAAATAATTCACTGATTTTGAATTTGAGATAATGTGTAGATTTTAGGTCATTATTATTATTAGATAGTATTTTGATTATTTAAGTTATGTTTGATATTGTGTTTGTAGATCCGAGCTCGAGTGGAGCACGGTGACCTGCCGATACTCGGAGATTTTGCTGTATATAAGGTGGATATATCTACTCTTGTCTATTTCCTTGTGCATGAATAAATATATAAATTGGAATATGTATATGTTGTATTATTGTTTTCAAAATGGGGATTAAACTGATATTAGAAATAGCGAAATGGGTTAAAATATTAAAATTTATTGGAGGGTAAATAATTTATATTCTTTCTTGTTCATATGTGGGTTCATATTGGGATTGATATGGGGAGGGTTGTTTTTAAAATTAAAGAAATATTCTAAATTTATCTTCTGTTGATACCTTGTCTCTTTTGACTTGCTTGACCTTTCATACTTCATGCTTTTGATACTCTATCTGTTGATACTTGTAGCTTTTTATCTGTGGACCCTATAATGATAAACTAATAGATTTGATACGAAAATATTATCTTGATTGACCAATTAATATGAAAAGAGAATAATCATGATAAATGGATGAATATAATCATAACGGTGAATTAATAAAGATAATAAATGAAGAATTAAAAAGTGAAGACCATGAGCCTAGCTTTATACCAGAGCTCTATATTAGAGTACTGGACCGCCCACATGTTATTGTGGTAGCGCGGCGGCCGCGGTCCAGAGTACCTGACCGTACACCCGAGGCGTGTTGGCTTGATGTAGCCCTCGGTCAGTGTTTATTATGTCTTCCACCGGTGAGGGCTGATAGCCCGTACGTCAGATGACGTATGCGACAGTTTATACTCTTAGGAGGCTTTTAGCCTATCCATATGATATTTCACTCTGATGATATTGGCTCCAGTGATTCACTTTTTAGTTGATTTATCAGATTCAGACTATTGATATACATGTTGATCTTACCATGATAACTTATAATTGAGTGATTAAATAATAAGATTGAAAAAAATTGATTTTATTAATGATGACAAGTGATGATAAGGTGAAGATCCTAAACTCTAATCTAAAAATTTTACCTGATTATAGATAATGAGAAGATGATTATACATATATATGTATAAATGTAGAACTTTAAGAATAATCCTAAAGTTGTAACAAAAGATGATGATTTATTCTACTTCCTTGACTTCTTCAATAAGATTAAATTCATGCACATCTTTCTTGAGTATCCACTTAGCCATTTGGCTAATTTGCTACATTCCTTGGTCTCCAGTTTGCAGACACAGGGATCCTTTTGATATTACTGTTGATTTTGGACTTTCATAGAGTTGCTCAGAGATCTCGACGTGCTGATTTTCTGGTTTGTTTTACGTTTGTTTCGCTGTATTTACATTTTGCACTTTTGTTACAGATGTCGTTTATCTGTATAGTAATTGTAGTCTATGGATAGATATATATAATTGATACATTTCGTGGTTATGCTGTTTCTATTTTATGTATGTTCCAGCCGTGTGGGCTGATGAATATGTTGTTTATGTTTATATATTGTGATGTATGTATGTATGCTTCATATTGTCACCGGTACAGGGGAGATGCTGTCGGATTTTTGTCTGGCAGGGACTCCTCTGGGGCGTGACAACCGGTCTCGGATCCGAGTATAATTAACGATCTCTCGGTCAGGCGGTCAGACCAATTCCCAGTCAGTCTTCCAGACAAATTACCGGTCGGGCTTTCAGACAAATTCCCGGTCAGGCTTTCAGACAAATTCCCGATCGGGCTATCAGACAAATTCTCGGTCGGGCTTCTAGACCAAGTCCTAGTCAGGTCTTCAGATCAATTCCTGGTCAGGGCTCCAAACTGCTTCTTTGTCAGGCCCTCAGATTGTTTCTGGATCAAGTCTCCAGATCGAGTACTGGTCAGGCCTCCAGAGCACCTCCCGGTCAAGGTCCCTGACTCTCGCCCCGGTGTGAGTTATAAGTGAACTATGCTCTCACACCTCCAAACTCTCACCTCAGTGTGAGTTATAAGTGAGTTCTACTCTCACGCCCAACGACCTTTCAGTCGGCACTCATCGCTCTGCTCGCAGCTCTGCCTGACACTCACCACACTCGCTCTGCTCACTTGCCGCTCTGCCCGGCACCCATTATACTCACTCTGCTCGCTGCTCTGCACGACACTCGACTCCCACGTTCCGCTCATCGCTGTTGCTAAGTCGGCATTCATCGCTTCACTCATCGCTCTGCTCGGCACTCATTGTACACACTTCGCCGCCCTGCTTGGCACTCATCATGCACACTTCGCCGCCTTGCTCGACACCCATCATGCACGCTTCGCCGCTCTGCTCGGGACTCATCCTTAACGCTTCGCTTATCGCTGTAGCTCGGTCAGCACTCACCGCTCACTCGTCATTCTGCCCGGCACCCATCCCACGTGATTCACTCGTCGCTCTGCTCGGCACTTTTCGTTCACGTCTAGCTCATCGCTGTTGTTTGGCCGTTGGCTCGACTACTCACTGGTATCGCTCGGCTACTCGGTTTACGTTGATCGACCTATCACTTAAGGGCTTCCTCGGTTATGCACTTGACTTCGCTCGCCCTCGCTCGCCCATTCTTAGCTTGCTCAGTCGATACTCGCTCAGTCGGCACTCGCTCGGTTGCCTGCTCGGCTTTCCCCATCCCCTGATCAGCTCAGCATCGTCACAGCTACTCATTCGACGTCATATGACAGACCCGCAATATGACTCCGCATTCAGTGGCGATTCTTTGTTTTAGTTGGATGGGTCTAGTTAGTCGGACTTGCGCCTCATTTGACTAGACTTGAGGGGGAGGATTGTGATACGGTTTGGGCTGAGGGGCAGGAGAGGAGATTGAAGGAAGGAGAGGGGCAAAGGGGTCCTTTTACTGCTAGGGTATTAAGGAAAAGGGAGAAAGCGATTTTGAGGGAGAGGGGTGGCGTCGTGGATGGGTTTTTTCCGCCACCAACTTCTCCTTCTACCTCCTTCTCATGCACGCCTCGCCGGCGCTGGTTTCCGGCCACCACCTTTTCCTCTATCTCTTTCTCCCTCTTCTCCTCGCGACGCCAGCCCTAGCCTTCTTCTTCCTCTCTTCTCCGTGTTTTCTGTCCGCCGCCAAGAAAAAAGGGAGGAGAAGGCATCATCTTCTTCCTCGGACGCTACTCGCCGGCGCGACGCCAGCCTCCGGCTGTCCTCTTCTCTTCTTCTCCTTCCGGACGATGCCTCCTCTCCCTCTCTCTATTTCTTCTCTCGCGAACAGACCACGTCAAGCTGAGAGGGAGGTTGGCTAGTGTGTGCTCGGCGCCACCCATAAGAACTAAGCATCCTCCTTCCTCTCCCTCTCGCGCTCCTTGCCGGGGCTCACTCCGACGCCGGCCGCCACCTCAGTTCCTCTCCTGCTCCTCTCGCCACATCCGCCGCATCCGCCGCAACCGGGAAGAGGAGAAGCTTAGTGCTTCCTTACGGTGCCACCATCAGACGAACTCGGCACCGCCCTCCTACCCACCTGAGCCCATCAGCCGGCACCAGCAGCCGCCCTCTTCTCCCTCTTGTCACACCACAACTGCCCTCTTCCCCTCACCACTATCCATCTCCTCCGATGCTCATTCAGCCACCTTTCGACGTCGATACAGTCGACTCCGGCCTCTCCACTGTCATTGTCGCCGCTTCCGGTGCCGATTCGACCGTTGCTATGTGTAGGCCATCGAGCCACTATGTCTCGCTCTTTGTATCGCTATTATGTGTCGACATTCGAGCCTCAATGGAGTACCGATCTGTGTGCCACGGTTGTATCTCGGCCTTTGTGCTATTTTATATCCCGGCCTGCGTGCCGAAGTCCATTTCCCGGCCTATGTGCCGATTTAGTTTCCCGGCTTGCATGTCGGTGTAGTGTCCCGGCCTGTGTGCCGATCTTATTTTTCCCGGCCTGCGTGCCGACCCAGTGTCCCGGCTTGCGTGCCGTTAGTACCTCCCGGCCTGCGTGCTGGTGCCTTACCTCGACCTGCAGCTTGTCTTCCGGCCCCGTGCCACGCCCTGCTTCGCGTCGTCAGATCCAGCTCTACAGCCTGATCAGAATCAGCTACTCTTCCGGGTCGCGACAACTCGAGCCGCGGCCCATCCGAGGGCGCCCCCTGGGCCAGGGTACGTTCCTAGTTCATATTTCATATGCATTTTCATTATTTTATGGCTATGTCTTGTACTCATATATTCGTTGGATCTGCCTCGAGTATCGGGGTACCGGGGGCCGGGCCAACCCGGTCGTTGGCTGCAAGTAGCGTTGACCAGAGGACTTTTGGAGACTTGGTCAGTACGGGAGTCATCTCAGCATACCCCCCCTCCGGGACGTCGCGACTTCGTCAACATTCTCGCCACCTCACCCGACGATCCGTCTGACTCAGCTTCCGGACGAGATCAATTATGTATCATAAAATTATTAATTTTAATATTTAATAAATTAATATATATATATTGAATAATAAATTATAAGATGAGAAAATAGAATATTTTAAGAAATATTTCTTTTAGGGTAGAAAATGTTGTGTTTTGATTGGAGTTTGAAAAATTATTTGATGCTAAAATGAGATTAAATTGATGTCGAAATAACACCAAAATAAATTTTATGGTCTAAAGTTGATGATCAGTTTGGTCAGTTGAAGAAACGAATCCGATGTTTGGCTGAAGGCACGTCTGGTACTTGTCGGCCTTTTCGTAAGAATAGAGTTTTCTTTTTTTCCCCTTTAATTGATTAGGTTTTGCGAATTCTTCTTCTTTTTGTTTTTTGCTTTATAATTTTTAGATAATAAATTTAAAAATATAGAGAATTGAAGAAAAAAAGAAATGTATTATAAATATTATCTAATTAGTCAACGTTACTTTGACTTTCTCTAGCGGTCAATTCCAGTATAGCCAGTTGCGACGACCCCACTTCACGCCTCGCTTCCGCCGCTCTTGCCTTCATCGCCGCCGCCCGCTTCCTCAATTCCATCCCTCCCTCCGACTCCATCGCCCACCTTAGTTTCGTCTCCAACTGCTCCGCCGTCACCATTTCTCTGTCGTACCCCTCCATCGCCACCGCCAACTTCATCTGATCCACCAGAAACACCTTGTTCAATCGCTGCTCCGCGTACAGCGGCCACGCCACCATCGCCACCCCGGCGGTGATCGCCTCCAGCACCGAGTTCCACCCGCAGTGCGTCACGAAAACCCCCACCGAAGCATGATTCAGCACCTCCACCTGCGGCGCCCACGAGTTCACCACCAACCCCCTCTTCTTGGTCCGCTCCAAGAATCCCTCCGGCATCAGATCATCCAAGTCCGGCTCCGACGGAGGCTGGGTCACTCCATTTACACTAGGCGGAGCCCGGACTACCCACAGGAAACGCTGGCCACTCCTTTCCAAGCCAGTGGCAATCTGATTGAGTTGATCCGCCGAGAACGACCCCATGCTACCGAAACAGAGAAAAATCACACTGCCGCGTGGCTGCGCATCCAACCACGCTAAGCACGCAGCCCTTTCGCCCTTTCTTTCTCCGATGCCTTCGCTCGCGTCGACGGCCAACGGGCCGACGCAGTAAACCCTCGGCATCCGACGGCCCGGAACGCACACCCCACTTCGAAGAGTCTGGACGGCCTCTGCTTCGAAGAGATCGAACGAGTTGATAAGGATGGCGTCGGCGTCGGGTAAGCGATCGAGCAGGCGCAGCATCTTCTTAAACATAACGTTTTCGCGGTTCATCATCGATCTGGGCATGTGGGAGGCCGGGACGGGGTGCATCCCCGGGTAGTGAAGCGGCGCATCGCCGAGGTCTCCGAAGCTGACGTCCATGGCGGCGTACATGGTCGGGAGGTAGAGGAAAAGGGAGAGGACGGAGGCACCGGAGGGAAAGAAGACGTGGGTGCGGAGTCCGAGCTCGGCGGCGACGTCGAGCGCATCTGTGCAGAAGAAATCGAGGATGACGGCGCGGACGTCGGATTTCTGGCGATAGGAAGAGAGGAATCGGAGGAACTGGGGATTGTTCTGCCTGACGGGATAAATGATCGTTTCGTCGACGGATTCAGCCGTTGGCGGGAGCGGATGGAAGGAGATGGAAGGATGGGAGGCGGAAACGCGGGCGACGAAGGGGTCGAAGGAAGGGTGCTTTGTGTGTGTGTGCATGAGGACGACGACGGCGGCGAAGTCGTGAAGGACGAAGAGCTTAGCCAACTCGACCATGGGAACCACGTGGCCCATGCCGTCCACCGGATAGAACACCACCGTCGGCTTCGTCGCCATTGATTTGAACTTTGTTGCTTTAATTAGGAGGATTATATGAGCAAGATCATGAAGACGCCTCTATTTATCGACTCCGACGATGAAGCTGGTCAAGCCGCCGTCTCTCGCTCTTTTAAAAAAATTGCGACGGTCTTTTCTTGGTCAGCAATAAAATGTTTGATAGCTTTCTATGTATGTTTACTTGGAAGGAATAGTTAAAACTTTAACATATTTCAATATATTTAAAAGATATTTCGAATTAAATTTAAGTTAAACGTAATGGATTGCAAAATATAGGGCTTCAAAAATTATATTTCTAATCAAACAATGAGACACAGCATTAATATTTTAAGCCTTTGTTCGAGTTATTGTTGGAAAATATTGATATTGGTGTCAATTCAATTTTTATGCTTTCCTGAATTAAGTTTTTAAAAACATTAATATTTGTATAAAATATTTCCAAAGATCACTTCTTAATCAGTTTTGGAAAACCTTTTTGAAATTCAAAAATAACTTAGTTACCTCTTAATTATGAGATACTTAATATTATTTTAAAAATAGTTCGAACGTAGCCTACCACATGGTTTTCGGAATCACGATTCAGATCGCACGATCTTACGATCCGAAAGTAATAAATCGCTCTTGGATGGTTTGGAATCATCTTTTATAGTAGAGTGGAAGTAAAATCATTTGGATCGGTACAATCTTAGGTTACAAATGATTCTATATATTTTTTTTTGTTGGAGACTACTTTGTTGGCCTTTAAATAGACTTATCTTGTGATTCTTTTTTGGCCCATATGATATCCTAAAGGATTAGATTTTATAATTTTTCATTTGTGATATGAAAATATAAATACTACATAGTGTTTTATACTAAAATGCTAATTAAATTATTAGTTAATTTAAATTTAGAATAGTAATAATGTTATATATGGCGTCGAGTACAAACTGTACGTATATTTAAAATTATTAATCTATATGAAAATAATTTTTAAAATTTTTTTCCTTATTATTAATCATGTAAAATTATAATAATATCCAATCATAACTTTTTTAAAAAAAATGGTAGGATAGCCCGATTCTACTATTCAAATCTACTGATCTGATATTCTACGAATTATGATCTACCATAAAGGGAAAGTTGCCTAGTTTTTTTTTTTTTTTTTTTTTGTTAATTTAGATATCCAACTTTTATAAACCAACTAATCTTTAAGAGGACCGATCCAATCTTATAAAAAATTCCCATCAAATATTAAGGTAAATCAAGAATTAAGAATTACAGATGAATCCTGACAGACGACCTAACATAACACCTCGTAAATTTAATTTTTTCTTTAAAAATGGTTGGAATGGATATTATTTCAGCTTGAAGCTCTTGCCATGATGACACAGCGGCATAAATCTCTCTTGGCATAAAGAACAATAACGTCAAAGCCTTCTCATATATTTCTTTCCGTAGCATCGTGATTTTTTACAGAGATTAACAAATATTAAAGGTAATCATATCCGAAGGCACGAAGTTGAAAAGTGGGGGAGGTGGCAACTCCGCTGACGAGATGAAGATCTCGCTCTCTGCAAAACAAAATCAAAACTAAGGTGTCTGTGTTGATCCTCCGACGCTTAAATCAGAAACAGGAGAAAAAAAAAGTACTAAGAATAAAGATTTTTCATGCCTTTCTCTATTCTTGGCGTATCTTTTTTAATATTTTTTCTATGATCCTCTACCTTTTCCTATTTAATGATATTGATAAAATAAAATTCCACAACCTGCACCTCCATCCAATTTCTGTAAGACATTGAATGCATGTAACCTGGATCTCCTTCAATATTCTTTTTTTTGCAGCATAAGACGATTGAATGCAAATGCAGCCATAGTATAATCTCCTTCCATGAAAACTAATCGCATGGCCAGATAACATGCCTTCTGGAATTTAAGGACGGGGAAGACAAGAAGAGATTCATAGGTGAGAGAGAAGAGAATCCCTAGGGTTTCGATCTGAGGAGAAGACGGGTTGTACGCCTCGGTGGAACTGCCGGAAAAGATTTGCTGTCGCCAACCACCATGGTAGGCACTCGAAAGGGAAACCAGGATCAAGAAATTAAAAAATATAGAACAAAAAATCCTTTAACTCCTGATCAGACTATGGTAAATTAGGATTTTTAATTTCAAAATCTGAATGGTGAGAAAATATCAGATCTGCACGGTGGATATCTTTCAGTTGGACAGTCGGGGAAAATCATTGGAGAATTCGTTTAACGTCTCTTCTCACGTTCCCGTAGACGACCTCATTTTGTTCCGGATTGAAAATCTCATCACGATGATGTGGCGACAGAAATCTATCCCAATATAAAGAACAATGACGTCTATGCTCCAAAGTTGTCTGGCGAGATCACTCCAATGCCTAAATTAGTTTGGAGGGTATATATATTTTGAGTAGTTAAGGACTCCATTCTTACTTGCCTATGCATCAGATATCTTTGACCGCACGATAGCAAAAGGCTTGTTTGAGTTTATCATTAGGGAAGGAGGGAATTATTTGGTACTTATACGGTGCATGATGATAATGTCAGTAAGATGATGTGATTAGGGGTCAAGATCATAGAAAGGTCAAGAGTCAAGCTTACGTGTAGGTCAGAAGTCAAACTTATGTAGAAGTCATAAGTCCAGCCCCCGTGGAAGTCATAAGTCTTGCCCCCGTGGAGGTTAGATGTCAAGCTCACGTGGAGGTCAGAAGTCAAGCTTACGTGGAGGTCAGAAGTCTAGCCTCCGTGGAGGTCAGAAGTCAAGTTTGCGTAGCCACGGTCAAAGTCTCAACTTACGGGGCAGTCGAAGGAGAGGATTGGAAGTTGGACCAGATCCAGCCTCGATAGCAATCAAGAACTGGGCTCACATGCCAGGTACAGTTAAGGACTGAGTCCACAGGCCAGGTAAAGGCTAGGAAAGGAAGGTCTCTAGCGCATAACAGGCCTGGCGTACAGGTCGGGACGTACAAGCCATGGACAACAGTGGACAGAAGCAGGTCGGGATACAAGCTTGGCGTGCAGGTAGGGATGGCAATTTTCCCCGCGGGTTTGGGGCCCCGCGGGGAAAACCCGAAATGGGGATGGGGATCCCCGATTTTTCGGGGATGGGGCGGGTTTGGGGCGGGTATGGGAATACTATCCCCATCCCCCGAACCCGCCCCGAATATATTATTATTAATATTAATAAATAATAATATGATTTTTTTAAAAAGTATTAATAATAGTGTTAATATTAATATTAAAAATTTTAAAAATATTATTATTAATAATATTATTAATATTGATATTAATATTAATTGTTGGTGATGAATGATGATGATATATGTTCTTCAGTTTAGGAATACTTTCATAAATCATATTGTATAATTACTTTAAAAGGAACAAATAATTAAGTGGAAAAACTTGGTCTAACAACTCAGATCATTTTGTACTCTTCTCATTCAATTTCGCTGATGCACGAGGAACCTGAAAGCTCAGCCCATGTTTCATAACTTGTCGTGACCAAAGTTGTTCTCTAATTCGGTTCAAATACTAAATTTGGGAATGGGGCGGGGATGGGGAATCCCCGAACCCGTGGGTTCGGGTTCGGGGAATCCCCGAACCCGAAAAAATGAAAACGGGGCGGGGATGGGAATGGCAAACCCGCCCCCGCCCCGCCCCATTGTCATCCCTACGTGCAGGTCGGGACGTACAAGCCATGGATAACAGTAAACAGATGCGGGTCGGAATACAGACCTGGCGTGCAGGTCGGGATGTACAAGCCATGGATAACAGTAAACAAATGCGGGTCGGAATATAGACCTGGCGTGTAGGTCGGAACGTACAAGCTATGGATGACAGCGGACAGAAGCAGGTCGGGATACAGGCCTGGCGTATAGGTCGGAACGTGCAAGCCATGGATAACAGTAAACATATGCGGGTCGGAATACAGACATGGCGTGCAGGTCGGGACGTACAAGCCATGGATAACAGCGGATAGAAGCAGGTCAGGATACAGACTTGGCGTATAGGTCGGTAACAGCAAATAGAAGCAGGTCGGGATACAGACCTGGCGTACAGGTCGGAACGTACAAGCCATGGATAACAGCGGGCAGAAGCAGGTCGGGATACAGGCCTGGCGTACAGGTCGGAACGTACAAGTCATGGATAACAGTGGGCAGAAGCAAGTCGGGATACAGGTCTGGCGTACTAGTCGGAACGTACAAGTCATGGATAACAATATACAGATGTGGGTCGGAATACAGACCTGGCGTACAGGACGTAACGTGCAAGCCATGGATAACGGCGGATAGCGGGTCGGAATACAGACCTGGCGTGTAGGTCGGGATGTGTTAGCCAATGATACAGGTCAGGATTTATGATAAAATATACAAGTCGTGATGTTTTAGCCAAGGATACAAGTCGGGACAAACGAAGTCAGACACAACTTGGAAGCAGGGATAAACAAAACCGAACTAAGGTATACAGGGCAGGGCGCGACATGTAATGCCAATAAGAGACAAGACGGTTCAGGGTTTGCAATAGGAGATGCATAGGACAGGGTTCAAAGCACAGGTCTGAAGGCGAAGTCAGATTGGGTTAGCAAGATATCAGAGCGAGGTTAGCAAGTGTAAAGGTCTAGCGTAGCAATCACGAACGGAGGACGCCAGACACTACAGGACAAGCAAGCAAGGGAATCGTAACTGCTTGTCAGAGAATAATCAGTGTGTCAAGGAATATGCTAACAGTCGGGGCTCATTACCCCTTTGGTTCTGTCGCTAGCCTATGAGGAGGTGTCGCGTGTCATTCACTGTCAGACAAAGCCTGACAGCCGACATTCCCTGACACCCGCCAGACCCTAGAAACATCCATTGCAGTATAAAAATGGATGTTTTGTCCCTTATGCAGGTACGCTCACTCGTCATTTCTTACTCGTCTTTACTTTTCGTCATTTCTTTCTGGTTTTTAATGACTCGTGGGCTCATCTGAGTGTGCGCAGAGCCCTAGCTTCATCGTCCCAGTCATCATCCTTCGTCATCCGCCCGTGTGAACCCTTTCAGAGGGTGTCAGGTAGATCGAACGCCGCATCGACTTTCTGTCAACTCCCAATACATTAAGGTCCGCCTTCATCCGACTCAACTTCCGGATGGGATAAGGTACGAAGAACCTTCTCCATCATTTTGTTCAGTTTGGTTTCATTTGTAAAAAGGAAATTTATTGATCATAATTTTACAAAAACATAAAGGAAAAAAATATAATCATTTGAGATTGATTTTATTAGAAATAATAATTTCTTGAGTACTCCCTTAGAGGTAGCTCCGATACTCTCTCAACCTCTAGACAATATTAAATACCTAAAATTTCTATCCACTTCTATCACAAAATTTATAGAGTCATCGACCATCTCAACTAATCGTGGATAATTTTCTTATTAATTCATGTATTTAATTATTTGAATCAACTAATCTTAAAAATGATCAATTTATCTTATAAAAATTTCCCATTAAGCACTAAAATAAATTTATAAAGTACAAATAAATCCTGACCAATGATCCAAAATGATTTTTGGACGAATGATTTGAATACTGCGAGAATATAACCCTCATTGCATAGGAGTCTTGTCTTACCAAACTTGCATTAAGCACCCCATCTAACATCGTGTTGCAGAACCTTACATTGCACTGTGATTTGTTCTCTCGGGACGGTCTAGTGGTTAGCACATGAGACATTGTCACTATGAGATCTGAGGTCTGAATCTCGGCAAAAGTCAAGGAAAACACCTCCCTTATGTACTAGCTAGTCACTATTTCAAAGGTTAGTAACTGTCCGTGATTATCTTCTCCATATTGGTCTTGCGACGGATTGATGGAGAAACTGAGAATGAACATATTCACTTTTTACCACCGTGATAGGAGAAACGTGAGAAAGGAGTAATAAAGTGAAGGATTAGAAACAACAACAACATTTAGTAAAGAGCTAACTTTATGTTTAGATTCAGTGTAGATTTTGTTATGACATTTTTTCATTCATCGAATTCTTATCTTTACTTGACAGAATTGATACATGTAATAAAAACCAGACGAAACAAGCAACATTAGACCTCTAAATAAAGTTTTATTATATTATGATCCTAATATACCATATTAATAATATAAAAGTTTATTAAAACATCTAGAATGATTAGAACTCTAAATAAAATTTGGACAATATTAAATAGCTAGATTCTAGCCAACAAGAATAAGCTTTTTTATAATTTTTAGGATCATTATATCTAATTTTTAGGATAATATTATATTTTATGGGTCAATTATATTCTTTCTACCTGTTTTTATATTTAATTTTCTAAAATAATACTTAATTAATTTTTATTAATAATACTTAATTATTTTTTTAATTAACTTAATTAATTTTTAGTTAGATAAATTCATTTTCTAAGTAGTCAGATTCTAGCCACCAAAATTATCAATTAAATCTTTTGTAATCCAATTTATAGCATGAATTGTAGTATCAATTTTGAGGGGAAAAAATAAGTTTGAGTTTTCCCTGCTACTGACTACAAATTTCAAACCTCGCCTATACAATGATTTAAGATTTTTTATTTAATTTTATAAATCTCTCATAAATCTTACATTGGAGATACAATGAACTAAGCGATTATGAACAAACTTGATATTGGACTTGGTAAGAACTTGTTTATGTTCTTTCAATATACACAATATCAATTAAATAAATAAATTTGAATCGCTCGTTAAACTAAATAAATAAATTTGAACACATATGTTTTCAGCTCGTTAACGTTTGTGAATAATGTTTATGAACTATATTCATTAAAAAAAATTTATCAATATGTTAAATAAATAATAAAATAAAATAAAAAATAAATAAATTTAAATTATCAAATTCAATAATAAATCAAATAACTAATAATTTTAAATAATAAAATAATCTTGAATTGAGAAAACGAATCAAACTCAAGTGATAGTTAATTTTAAAACCCAGGAGATACCCTTATATTATACCCGTTTTAAGAACACTAATACAAACATAAAGGTTTATAAATGCTATTAATGGATATATTATAAAAAAATTGGAAAAGAAAAAGAGAATATCGCCAAGATATCATCTCAGTCGTCAAAGCTAATTTGACTTGTACTCTTCAAGGTCTCTAGCAATAACTTTCAGCATAGCCAGTTGAGACAACCCCCCTTCACGCCTCGCCTCCGCCGCCTTTTCCTTCATCGCCGCGGACCGCTCCCTCAATTCCTTCCCTCCCTTCGATTCTATCACCCACCTTAGCTTCGTCTCCACCTCGTCCGCCGTCACCATCTCTCTGTCGTACCCCTCCATCGCCACCGCCAACTTCATCTGATCCACCAGAAACACCTTGTTCAATCGCTGCTCCGCGTACAGCGGCCACGCCACCATCGCCACCCCGGCGGTGATCGCCTCCAGAACCGAGTTCCACCCGCAGTGCGTCACGAAGCCCCCCACCGCAGCATGATTCAACACCTCCACCTGCGGCGCCCACGACTTCACCACCATCCCCCTCTGCTTGGTCCGCTCCAAGAATCCCTCCGGCAGCAGAGCATCCAAGTCCGGCTCCGACGGAGGCAGGATCAAATTTACTCCCTCACCACTAGGAGGAGCCCGGATTACCCACAGGAACCGCTGCCCGCTCCTTTCTAACCCAGTAGCAATCTGCTCTAGCTGATCCACCGAGAACGAACCCATGCTACCGAAACAGAGGAAAATCACGCTGCCGCGTGGCTGCGCATCCAACCACTCCAAACACGCGGGCCTTTCCTCCTTTCTTTCTCCGATATCTCCTCTCGCGTCGACGACCAACGGACCGACGCAGTAGACACTCGGCATCCGACGGCCCGGAACGCACGCGCCACTTCGAAGAGTCTCGAGGGCCTCTGATTCGAGGAGGTCGAAGGAGTTGATAAGAATAGCGTCTGCGTCGGGTAGGCGTCCGCACACGTGCACGATCTTCTCAAACATCACGCTTTCGCGGTTAAGCAAATGACCGGGCATGTGGGAGGCAGGGATGGGGGATATCCCCGGGAAGTGAAGCGGCGCGTCGCCGAGGTCTCCGAAGCTGACGTCCGTTGCGGCGATCATGGTCGGGAGGTAGATAAACACGGCGAGGTCGGAGGCACCGGATGAAAAGAAGAAGTGTGTTCGGAGTCGGAGCTCGGCGGTGACTTCGAGCGCGTCTGTGCAGAAGAAGTCGAGGACGACGGAGCGGACGTCGGATTCCTGGCGGTAGGAAGAGAGAAATTGGAGGAACTGGGGATTGTTCTCCCGGATGGAGTCAAAGAATAATTTACCAGAATGGTCATCGACGGACTCCGCCGGAGGCGGGAGCTGGTGGAAGGAGATGGAAGGGTGGGAGGCGGAAACTCGGGCGACGAAGGGGTCGAAGGAGGGGTGCTTTGTGGGCGAGTGCATGAGGACGACGGCGACTGCGAAATCGTGGAGGGCGAAGAGCTTGGCCAACTCGACCATGGGCACCACGTGGCCCATGCCGGCAACTGGATACAGCACCACTGTCGGCTTCATCGCCGTTGATCTTGAACTCTGTTTTTTTGCCTTAAACAGTGCTATTCGCGACGGTATTGATATAGTCGAATGTTGCCGCCGGGCTGGGTCACGCGTGAGCGTGATCCGATAGTTTACTAGTCCAATGCGTGACGGCATGCAGCAGGAAAGCTGAACAAAGAATGATCGAAGTTGAATTTTTTTACCTATTTGAACGTAAGCAGTGACGTCGCGGAAATAATTAGTCAACAATCTCATATTGGAATTTTATATATTTTAATGGGTTTAAAAGATATATCCTATTAAATTTAAGTTAAATGTAATGGATTAGGCCCAAGAACCATATTTTTAATCAAATAATTAAGGATAAAAGTTAAAAGGACTGATATTTTATTGAAATCATAAAAAAATGACCTTTTTTATTTATCATCAAAATATCATGCCATTTTATTTCAATTTATTACATGTATTTTTTTTTTCTAACAGGGATCTTCCTTTTTCTCTATCGAATAGTTTACTTGAAAAGGTCCAACTCATCAGGTAACATAATCAAATTAATGAGCTATTATTATTTTCGACAGTCTGTCGTGGCCTGACAGACCATTAAAAAAAACTTAGAACATCATAGTCGTGATTGTAGGATTAAGGTATTCGTGATTGTATTGATATAGTCGAATGTTGCAGCTGGACTGGGTCACGCGTGATCCAATTGTTCAAATGCTTGACGGCATGCATTTGACAAGGATGAATAAGCCATGTTCGAAGTTGAGATTGTTGTTTTTTTTACATAATTGAACGTAAGCAGTGACGTTCGCGGGACAATTAGTCAACAGTCTGATATTGGAATTTTATATATTTTAATGGGTTTAAAAGATATATCATATTAAATTTAAGTTAAATGTAATGGATTAGGCCTCCAGAATCATATTTTTAATCAAATAATTAAGGATAAAAGTTAAAAGGACTGATATTTTATTGAAATCATAAACAAATGACCTTTTTTATTTATCATCAAAATATCATGCCATTTTATTTCAATTTATTACATGTATTTTTTTTCTAAAAAGAATCTTCCTTTTTATCTATCGAATAGTTTACTTGAAAAGGTCCAACTCAGGTAGCATAATCAGATTAATGAGCTATTATTATTTTCGACAGTCTGTCGTGGCCTGACAGACCATTAAAAAAACTTAGAACATCATATTTTCCTGATTTATTAATATATTTTTATATCTGTAAGTTTTAAAGTCTTTTTTAATCAATTGCTAACCGAGAGATCATGTCACGTAAGGACTTTGCATTCGATCTAACGTCGTGCAGTATTTTTATATGAATTTAAAAGGTTTAGTGGTTCTTTTAGAGACATGTTTAAAATATTGTGCTAAACTTGACTGAAAATACAACTCCTATAGTACTAATAAGTCGTTATTTTTGACATACTTGATTAACAATAAGGACCATGATAGAGGTTGTCAGTCCTTTCGATGGTACGATGATTAAAATATAAAAATATTTTAATCTATATTAATAACTAATAATTATCTATATTATAACCTTCTACCATCACGATCGAAGTTGTAAATTTCCACTACAAATTATTACATGAGAGCAGATATCAAATCTTCGGAGAATAAAATCGTTACATCTAGAATATTGTTAGGTCATCATGGTTTATTTTCTTTATTCGACTGTAAAGCAGTGAGAAACATTTGGGGTTAGTATTATTATTGCTAAAAGTATAGATTGAAAAAAAAATTGTGGAAAACGAGAATATCGCCATGATATTATCTCATGAGTTAGAACTTTTCGAGGTCTTTAGCAATCACTTCCAGCATAGCCAGTTGCGACGCCCCCCCTTCACGCATAGCGTCCTCCGCCTTTGTCTTCATCTCCGCCGCTCGCTCCCTCAATTCCCTCCCTCCCTCAGACTCCATCACCCATCTTAGCTTCGTCTCCACCTCCTCCGCCATCACCATCTCTTTGTCGTACCCCTCCATCGCCACCGCCAATTTCATCTGATCCACCAGAAACACCTTGTTCAATCGCTGCTCCGCGTACAGCGGCCACGCCACCATCGCCACCCCGGCGGTGATCGCCTCCAGCGTCGAGTTCCACCCACAGTGCGTCACGAAACCCCCCACCGCAGCATGATTCAGCACCTCCACCTGCGGCGCCCACGACTTCACCACCATCCCCCTCTGCTTGGTCCGCTCCAAGAATCCCTCCGGCAGCAGAGCATCCAAGTCCGGCTCCGACGGATGCAGGATCACATTCACTGCCTCACCACTAGGAGGAGCCCGGACTACCCACAGGAACCGCTGCCCGCTCCTTTCTAAGCCAGTCGCAATCTGCTTCAGCTGATCCACCGAGAACGAACCCATGCTTCCGAAACAGAGGAACGTCACGCTGCAGCGTGGCTGCGCATCCAACCACTCCAAACACGCGGGCCTTTCCTCCTTTCTTTCTCCGATACCTCCTCTCGCGTCGACGACCAACGGACCGACGCAGTAGACACTCGGCATCCGACGGCCCGGAACGCACACCCCACTTCGAAGAGTCTCGACGGCCTCTGCTTCGAAGTGATCGAACGAGTTGATAAGGATGGCGTCGGCGTCTGGTAAACGATCGAACATGCGCACCATCTTCTTAAACATCTCGTTTTCGCGTTCCATCATGTGGCTGGGCATGTGGGAGGCCGGGATAGGGGGCATCCCCGGGTAGTGAAGCGGCGCGTCGCCGAGGTCTCCGAAGCTGACATCCATGGCAGCGTGCATGGTCGGGAGGTAGAGGAAAACGCCGAGATCGGAGGCACCGGAAGAGAAGAAGAAGTGGGTGCGGAGTCTGAGCTCAGCAGTGACGTCTAGAGCGTCGGCGCAGAACGAGTCTAGAACAACGGCACGTATGTCGGAGTCCCGGCGATAGGAAGAGATGAATTGGAGGAGCTGGGGGTTGTTCCGCCGCACGGAGTCAATTAATCGTTGACTGGCTGGGTTGGCGACGGAGTCAGTAGGTGGCGGGAGCTGGTGGAAGGTGATGGAAGGTTGGGTGGCGGAAACGCCAGCGATGAAGGGGTCGAAGGAGGGGTGCTTGAGGTGGGAATGCATGAGGACTACGGCGGCGTCGAAGTCATGGCGAATGAAGAGCTTGGCTAGTTGGACAATGGGCACCACGTGGCCCATGGCGGCCAGTGGATACAACACCACTGTCGGCTTCATCACCATTGATCTCGAACCTTTTTATGTAGGATTGGACGAGGGAGATGAAGACGAAGAGACGAAGAGGCGGTGGCATTTGCAACTGTATTTATATAATCGGATGATGAAGTTGGTCAAGTCGTCTGCAACTAGATGACGCGTGACGCATGCAGTAGTAGCAAAGATGAGCAAGTGCACTGGATGTTGGAAGCGAATTTTCTACGCTGCTGAATCGGTACAACGAATTCACCGTAAGCAGTTACGTCGAAGAGACAATAAGTCAACAGTTTGACATTTAAAGGGATAATTTATAATTATATATATTTTAATGGATTTAAAAATACATCATATTAAATTAAGTTAAATGTAATGGATTACTAAATATAGGGCTCAAGAACCATATTTCTAATCAAATAATTAAGGCTCTTCCAAAGAAGTCTCCTTCCAAAGATGGAAGAGAAGAAAATAATTGATGACCGGAAAAGTAAGAGAAATAAAAGACAAAAGAAATGTATTTTAAGGAGAGAGAAAAGAAAAATATATATTATTTTCAATTGTGATGACATCCATTTTTTCATGGATAAAAAGGGGAGGGGGGACGATTCATTTAATAATATCTGTCCTCTCGGATGAGTCTAGTGATTAGCATATGAGGTGTTGTCATCATGAAATTTGATATTCGAATTTCAATAAAGTCGAGGTACATATATCTCTTATGTGCTAGTCACTATTTCAAAGGTTAGTAATCGTTCGTGATTTACCTTCTCCATATTGATTTTAAGATGGGTTGACGGGAGCGCTGGGACGAACGTATTCGTCTTTTACCACATAATGAACGGTCGACATCTGTCTTGGATCCCTTCTCTCGTGGGGCAACGAGGCGCACTGGTCCAAGCGCGGCCTGCACTTCAGTCGCCATCGCTTCCAGGGCTACATCTAGAGCTCCGTCAAGAAGCTCCTCACTATGTAAGAGAAGATCCCGTGGTGGACCGCCTCTTCTCCCACCGCGCCAACAAAGCCGACGATCCCGAAGCCCAGAGACACTACGGGAAAGATCTTTCACGCCTCGACTCTAACCCATCGAAGAGAAACGAGGGAGAGGTGGCGGCGAGAACCCTCAGAAGGATAGCAACGCCGGGAGCAGTGTCTAGTCCTCTACCGGACTTGCCGAGAAGAAGAGGAAGAGGACGAGGAGGCTTGGGGAGGTGTTCGATAGGATCGCGACGGAGTTGCTGAAGATTGTGAGCGACCTCACGTTCGCCCTCGGGGACTCCGCGAACACCTCTTGCTCCTTGTTGAGAGACTACCATTAGGCGAGGCTCTCCTCCATCTGGAGAAGGCCAACCGCCATCGTTGCCTCAGTATATGGTGATGCCGCCATGCACTGCGCCATTTCTACGGCTCGTTCCACGTGTCGTAGGGGCGTCTCCGCTTCCTTCTCTCGCCGACGTTGTGGGATTGAGGCCTGGGAGAGGGACGAACGGGAACTTGACGACCATGGAGGGCTTGTGGCAGGGAGTATGGAAATTTGGTTTCGAAGGCAACGTCAGAGGAAAGGAAGAAAATTGTTTTCCGTCTGATTTAAACGAAAGAAAAAAAAAATTATCTGATCGTGCTCGAGGTCCTCAGGACTGCCTCACTGGTGTGCTAATAAAGGAGTAGACTATTATTGTAGCCATAAATAGATCATAGAGTTTTTTCTAGCTAATTTTGTTTTATTTTGCTATTATTGTTATTCTTTTATACGCGTCTTTCACTCTTTCTAATCCTTTCATCTTCCTCATTTATGAAGATATATTTATTATAAAAAATTAATGAATAAATTATTGATTCATTAATTATAAAAATAATTATTTTTTTCTAAAACTTTAATAAGACTGGGATGGATGACAACATAAAAAATATGCATAATTAACAATTTAATTCTTTTTCCCTTATTAAATCCATAATAAATATTAAAAATAAATGAGGTTGGACATTTAATATAAGCTTTCTTAATGTATCGAGTTAATACAGTCATTATATCAAGCGATGGGTCAGTAGTTTGCCTTCGAGCTTGGCAAGATGTCATGCCTCTCGATCTGGTGGAATGCCCATGCCTTGAGCTGACAAGATCTCCAATTATGACACAAGTTTTCAAAACAGAGAAAAAATATCGGAGCGCCGAGCTAAACTCATTCGATAAGATTTAAAAATTATAAGATATTTTTATGAGTAAATTACTCACTCCCGATCGATTTTTTATCATTACCCCGAGTGATGTATCCCACTTCCTCGTTCTTAATCTTTACTACCACCTCATTTGTTATATTGATCTCTTGACTACACGTGACGCCCTATGAATTGGACTGTCACATCATGATCAAAAATTGATTCGACGACGCATTTATAAATCTGTTAGTCTCTTAAGTAAATAAAAGGATGAATTTCTAAATCCGTTTATCCATCAAATATCTGAATTTCTAAATCCGTTTATCCATCAAATAAATAAAAGGGAACAAAATAATTCATCCGTTTAAAATAAATAAAAAAATATCCACCATAAAAATCTTCCCATATTTTTTATTTCCCTCCTCCTCCTCTCCTCCTCCTCCTCCTCCTCCTCCTCCTCCTAATAAGTAAACAAAGTCTAAGGATAAAAGTTAAAAAAGACATCCATTTATTGAAATAAAAAAATCATCCTTTTTATTTATCATCCCATTTACCTTTACTTTTTTCCTAAAAAAATATCCTGTGAGGTTTTAGTAATTATAATTCATAGTTTAATTTTAGTAATATCCATTAGTTCAAACTAGTCGATTGGTCTAGCCTATGAAAATTCTTACATTAGGGCATCTTCAATGTAAGATTTATAAGAGATTTATAAAATTTAAAAAATTGAATAAAAAGTTTTGAATCATTGTAGAGGTGAGGTTTGAGATTTGTAGTTTAAGAGCAATAGTGAAAACACAAACCTGCTCTTTTATCTCGAATTTGATACAATATGCATAAAGTCATACAACTCATGTTATAGATTGGACCATAAGAAAGCTCATTTAGAGCTTTAATTATTGAAGATATTTCAATGAGTTTTCATTTTGTTGATGTGACATATTGGGATCTTGAAAAAAGCTCATTTAGAACTCTAACCATTGGAGATGTCCTAATAACCTGAGTAAATTCGGGAAGCGTATGAGTCCTGAAAGATGGTTCGATATCACATATGATTCAAATTATGTGGGCGTCTGATATACCTAGAAATTCCAAACCTAATTGCACGAGAGTTCCTCCTTTCCAGAGCTTCGATCACCTCCTCTAAGATCCAGATCCAGCGGCATGAGATTTAAAAGATGTTAAGGCTGGCCAACTCTACCAGTGCGACCACCACGACACCAAGTTAATTCCAATCTGAGATGGAAAAATAAAAAAGAAAATAAATACACAAAGGTAAATGAGTTTGGGGAGAATAGTGACCTTGACGGGTAAAAAAGAAATAACTATCTTCTTTCATTTGCCTTCATCCATTTTTATATAACCCTTCAAGAGAGAATCTAGCCGACTAGCTATTTGCTTAGGGATAGTTAACAGGTGGGGGGGGTCATTGCCTCCCATCAATATAAAAGTTGGGTCGGTCCAGCCTTTGCAGACCAGAGGATCCCCCCCTCGGGACCGGATCCTCTGGTCCCCTTGTCCTGGTCCGCTCCTGATCCGGGACAAGGGGATTGGGTGGGAGGCAATGACCCCCACCTGTTAATAGGTGGGGGCCATTGCCCCCCACCTGTTAATAGGTGGGGGCCATTGCCCCCCACCAATGCAAAGGATGGGTCCAGCCTTTTGCGTACCAGAGGATCCGCCCCCAGGGGACTAAATTGGGGAGGACAGATCCTAGATCTGATCCGCAATTTGCGGATCAGGGGATGGTCCATTATTATAGACCCTTGATTTGGATGGATCCTACCAACTTAAAGGTGGGCTCCGTCCAAATCAATGGTCCTCATACAGTGGACCATCCCCTGGTCTGCAATTTGCGGACCAGAGGATCCCTACTGTAAATTGGGGGAGCGGATACTCTGGACCAAATTTTCTTGGACCACCCTGAACCACAAAAAAACGTATAAAAGGTTTTCACGTGCACATCACGTGCACACAGAAACCCCTCTCACGACAGAAACCTCAGAGTTGGCAGTGAGTTGCCCTAACTCTCGCGATCCTATCCGTCGGCGACGAAAACTCCACCGCGATCCTCCACCTCCGCGATCCGCCTGCGAGTTAAACTCCACTGTGATCCCCACCTCTCCTCTCACGCAGAAGACGAAAACCTCGCTGCGCCCTAACTCCACCCTGGACCGGGATTTCCGCGTGCGCGCGGACACGTAGCTGCGCAGAAACGCCCCCAAACGCATAGGAACACGCTCACGAGTTTCGACCTCCAACGCCCAACCCTGCCCTTGACTAGCAACGGCCCACGCTCTATCGCCGTTAGAGCTGATTTCAACTGTGGATTCTAGGAAGTTTGAGTTTTCCTTTAATTGATTCCTATTTAAAAGCGCTGCGAGTTCAACTTTAAAAGCATTGCGAGTTCAACTTGTAAAGAAGAGAGTTGCTCCTGTTCTCATAATTGCAAGCCTAAGTTATCGGATTGCAACTGTAAAAGTGATGCACATACAGGTTACCCAATGGATTACTATGCACAAGATGGAGGGAATTGGAATAGCTCCTATGTAAAGAAGAAGCCTCCTAGTAGTGGAATAAAATTGCAGAGAAGGATAGGTAACAAAACAATTCATTAGTGAATTTATTTTCCTTAATCTACTTTACTTGAATTTCATGATTACTCTCTCTTTTAGATGTTTATGAATAGTGTGTTAAAATGTCTCTAACAGCATCCTTGTTTAGAATTACAATATCATATGCTTATATAGAGAATGAAATATAGATGAACTTTAGTATGATCCTTCAGACAGTTGGGATTGATGTTTCTGAGATGTAAATTTAGTGTTTCTTTCTAAAAATCATCCCAATTGATTTGACATTCTTATTTACAATTTTTATTTACTAGATATTACATTCCTAGAATTCACCTTTTACTCTCATGCATGTTTCAAGTCTCATGCTGATTTTTGAATATTCTTATATTTGAACTTCTAGTTAAAAACAAAATGAATACTTGGCTATGTATGTTTTAACTTTCAAGGTGATCATCATAAAACCAAATGAATACTTGGTTATGTATGGTTTAACTTCTTAGACTTTGCCATCAAATGGATGGTTTACATCCATTTGATGTAGCTCCAAATCATAATGAACTACAAGTGTCATGATTATCCTAAAGGAGTCTTTCGTCGACATAGGTGAGAAAGTCTCCTTGTAATCAATGTCTTCTTTCTGAGTAAATCCCTTGGCAACAAGACGAGTCTTATACTTTTCGATATTACCACTTGAATCCCGCTTGGTTTTAAATATCCATTTACAACCAACGGGCTTCTTTCCTTCAAGCAGTTCGATAAGTTCCCAAACGTCATTGTCCGCCATAGACTTCAACTTCAGGATTAGAGCATTGTTTGACTTCTTGGAGAGATGTAGGATCACCTTCCAACCCTATGTCAAAGTCATGCTCTTGGAGATAAACATAATCACGAGAATTCGTGTTTCTCCGTACCCTTGTGGATCGTCTTAAAGGTACTTGTATTTGAGGTGGTTGAGGTATTTGCTCATCAATATGAGACAATACTTCAATTTCAGTAGCAGGTTCCTCCAATTGCATTGGAGATGTCATGAGAATATCTTGGTTCTACGCTTACTGGATGTGTGATACCCATAATGTGTGGTATAGTAACCATACTGCTACTGATCACACTAGTAGCAACCACAGGAGGATTGCCATCGCATTCCTCAAAAAATATTTCCCTGATTTTATCACTCCCACTGTCCTCAATGAACTTGGCATTTCCCGTTTCGAAGAAGGATCTATTAGAGGGATCATAAAATTTATATCCTCTTGACTTTTCAAAGTATCCTACAAAATTACAGCTAACCGTTCTTGCGTCCAATTTCCTTTCATTAGGCTTGTAAGGCCTAGCTTCAGTTGGACAACCCCAGACGTGTAAGTGCCTAATGCTAAGCTTCTTACCCGTCCACATCTCGAATGAGGTTTTAGTTACTGCTTTACTAGGTACTCTATTGAGTAGGTAAACTACAATTTTGAGTGCTTCACCCTACAAGGACTCTGGTAGAGAAGTGAAAGTCATTATACTTCTTACCATGTCTTTTAAGGTTTGATTGCGACGCTCAGCTACACCATTCTGACTGGGTGTACCAGGCATGGTATATTGAGGCACAATTTCACACTCAGTAAGGTAATTCATAAAAGGTCTTGGACGTTGTTCACCTGATCCATCATATCGACCGTAATATTAACCTCCATAGTCGGATCGGACAGCTTTAATTTTCTTACCTAGTTAAAGTTCAACTTCGGCTTTAAAAATTTTGAACATGTCCAAAGATTACGATTTCTCATGAATAAGGTACAGATAGCCAAATCTGGAATAGTCATCTATGAAGCTAATAAAATATGTGTGTCCATTCCAAGATGCCTTAGGGAATGACCCATAAATATTCGTATGTATTAGCTCCAAAACATCACTACAAGGCTAGCCCCCTTATTCCTTTTGTTAGTGGTCTTCCCCTTGATACACTCTATGCAGACATCAAAGTCTGACATATCAAGGGAATCGAGAATTCCATGTGACATTAACTTTTCTAGGCATTGTTTGGATATATGTCCTAAACGCCTATGCCACAACATGGAAGAATTCTCATTAGTCAATTTACGTTTTGTACCTATACTATGCATTATCACGTTGTCAACTGTAGGAGTAAAGGTGTTCAATTTATAAAGCTTATCAACCAAGGAACCATTGCCAACCAACATTGAATTAAAGAAAATACTGAAAATTCCATTTCTGAATGAACAAGAATAACCTGATTTGTCCAAACAAGAAATTGAAATTAAATTTCATCGAAAAGATGGTACAATAAATGTATTTTCTAAATCCAGAAAGACATTGGTTCCTACACAAAACCTAAAAATACCAATCGACTCGACTTTAGCCTTCTTTCCATTTCCTGTATAGATGTATCTTTCACCATCAAGCGGAAGTCGGCTCCTGAGACAACCCTGCATAGTGACACTTATGTGAGTAGTAGCACCGATATCTATCCACCAAGTGTCAGTGGGTACAATAGATAGATTGACTTCCGAACTAACAAAGTTGAGAAGTTTACCTTTCTTTACACGCCAGTTAGCGTACTTGAGGCAGTCTTTCTTGTGCAAAAGAAACAAGTGGATTTCTTATCCTGCTTCTTGTGCTCCTTATGGCCATTGCCTCCCGAATCTGCAGTTTGTTTCCCTTTTCCTTTCTTATTGATCTTCTTTCGTTTCTTGCTCGTACTTTGAGAACCAAATGCTCATTCCTTGCACGCATTGGGCAATAAGCTCATTCAATGTCCACTTTTTCTTTTGAGTATTATATGATATCTTAAAAGGAGTGAACCACACAAGCAGAGACATCAAGACGAAATGCACTAACATACCCTCAGACATATCGAGTTTTAGTGCTTTCAGACTTGTCATTATATTGGACATCTCCATAATGCACTCCCTTATGTTTTCTTTACCATTATACCGCATGGTTATCAGTTTCGTAAGAAATGTGGTAGTCTTGACCTTTTCATTTGAGGTGAATCGGTCTGCTAATTGGTCCAGAAAACTCTTAGCATCTTCTCCCTCTGTTATTGAGCCCTTTATTGGTGCCGTTATGGAAAGCTTCATGATACTTAAACACATATGATTTGATTTCTCCCACAGCTGAAATTCAGCCCTCTGCTCTATAGTGCTAGCACTGGTCAGAGGTGCGGGACGATCATTCCTTAATGCATAGTCTAAGCCCATGCAGCCTAAGACTACGATTACGTATTCTTTCCATTCAGCAAAATTTGAATCAGTTAGTGTTGGAATGTTATTAATGACGATAGTTACAGATTGCACTGAAATTAAAGAGAGAAATTTATTTAAGCTCACGATTTTACTAAAACCATGAACATATTAAGTAATATAAAATTATGCAAATAAAATAAAATTTTAAATGCATATAAATGAGCTCTTTATGAGATATCAAGTACAACATAATGTACCTTCCTTTGGGCCGACACATTATTTGTTAGCGATACTTTCTAATATAATTCAAACTTTAATTAGCCACACAATGTGTCTTCCTTTTGGTCGACCCATTGTGCGCATAATATGATACTTTATATAAGTTATATTGGTCCATAACTTACAACAACCTTAATCGACCACATAATATGCCTTCCTTTGAGCTGACATATTGTGTGCATGATCTGAACAAAATAATATTTTGTTCTATAGTTGTAAGCTACCTTATGTATATATCTGGCATAAAAGTAACCTTCCTTTGGGGCGATTACTTTTAGCATAGATATACGTCTACCAACACAAAATGCACTAAACCTACTTAAGGTGCCTTCCTTTGGGCCGACACATTAGTTCAACTTAGTAGCACGTTGTGTAGATAGACCCAAGAAAATATTAGGAACTTAATTTGAACAGAAATTACTTAATTAGCCTTAACAACGCCAAATTAGGCTTATTAATCGATTGATACCTAATGGTAATTAATTGGTATGATTCAATCGATTCGAAAGCCTACTCTATGTGATCACATGATTATATATAGAACTCTTCCTTAAGAAGTTAAAGCTTCGACTTATATAATTATAATTAAATAGTATTAAATTATTTAATTTCTTTTTCATACATTAAAAAAAATTAATGCTTTTTTTTATAACCAAAAAATGTAACTTTTTTTCATCTACTGTTTTAACAAACAGTGTTGTTTTTTTTTTACGAAACATAAAAAAAAAAGGAAAAATTCCTTTCCTTTACAGTTTCGTTGAAACAGCAATTATTTTTTTTATTCTTCCTTTTACTGTTTCAATGAAACAGTAGTTTTTTTATTTATTTATTTTCTCGAGACTGTTTCGTTGAAACAGTAATCTTAATGGTAAAAAAAACTTAATGGACATAAGAAAATAATAATAATAATTAAAATAGTTCTAATCGTAGTCACAAGTTTAAGACCGTATATTAATTGAAATTTTTAATTATTTTTTTCAAAATTTTAGACTCGATAATTGATTGTTCGATCAACCCATTATATAGTGACACATCTATTATCAGTCTATCAATGATAATAGATGTGAGATTATAAATCCATATATATTAAACATCTATTATCAGCAAATAGATGATAATAGATGCGGGACTATAGATTCTACACATATGAGATCCACATCCAATTATCCGAAACTCACTAGACATAAGTTAGATCATTTTAAAGGGTTCGGATCGTATTCACGTGTGTAATTTACAAAAAAACTTATCAAATAGAGATAATTATATCCAACAAAGACAAGGTCATGAGGAGGGGGAACTGATCCTCATAGTTGATTCGGCCTTGTCATAGCTGCAGCTATCACCGCCAATGGATTTAGCAAAATCAACTTCAGTATAGGCAAAGGAAACAACGGTTCCATCTCTCTAGGGATTCTTACGGGAAGACAAGGATAGCTAAGGATGTCATGGGGATTAGGAAGCATGAGAATGGCGCGCGCGAGAGACATCAATAAAACTACTTAAGAACTTGCTCCATAAGTTGTAAAACCACAATTCACAAACCCAAAATGTGCCAAAATTATTTAGAAAGTTTTCCTATTTTATTATTACTTTTGTACTTAATATGGGTATTCAGCATCACAATAAACTTTGAATAACAAGGCATCAAGGATGAAAAATACAAGCAAACATAGATTATTTTTCTTGGTTTGATTTTACTTTATTAAAAAATGCATCTTATTGAAACTCTAACTACATGAGTTCAATTAAGTACCTGATACAAGAGTTCAAGACTTTAATTACATGATGCTTGATAAAATTCAATGAAAAAAAAATCTTCAAGATGTGTTTCCTCTTATTAGGGTGCTCAACATCATGCCCAACCTTCTCTTCATGACAGTGGAACCTTGCTTCAGAATATCTATGGCCAATTCTTGTTTGTTTGTCTGTTTTTTTTTTTCCTTAGGATTTCTTTCCTAGAGCTAAGCTGACTCGTAATGCCCGACCGTCTAATTCCTGCACAAGTTGAAACGAAACATCATCATCAAGTTGAATCTCATGAAGGTGTTTGCAGTCATTGAACAACTCTTAGCGTAAGGATTGCCAAATGCATTGGTATTTCCTTTGATGTTAAAAGCTTGCTACTCAGAATCATGAAGTATTTAATGAGGATTACCATTCCGTTGAGAACTTCCAAGGCGTGTTCCATCTCTTCCTTAGTTGAATAGCAGACGAAGCCTTAGCCCCGAGACCGACTTGTATCTCTGTCGTAAAGAACTCATGCCCCAACCACATTTCCATGCTCCTGAAACACTTCAGTCAGGACCTCCGACGTGACTGACCAAGAAAGGTTGCCAACGAAGAGCTTGTGCTCGGTTTCGGGGTACAATGGCTCTTTAGGCTTTGGCTTGTCGGCGAAGTTCACCTTCATTGTCCTGCCACCGAATTGCTGTAATTGGCAGCATAAGTACCCAGTTATCTTGATTTTGAACTGTTTAAGATCGATCAGTGCGATTTTGCTACAAATGTTAGGGCCTTACAGCTCCATCAAGATTGTTCATGACTTGTTCACAATCTTCCACAGAGCTCATGGTGACAAAAGCAAACCCTCTGCTTCTTCCAGTGTCCCTATCGTAAAGCACCTGAAAGCATGGTCCAAATGGTAAATCCCCCTCGTTAAGCAAAGGAGCAGAATAGGGCTCTGAAAGTTGAACTCGCAGCGCTTTTAAATAGGAATGAATTAAAGGAAAACTCAAACTTGCTAGCAAGAACCCACAGTTGAAATCAGCTCTAACGGCGGCAGAGCGTGGGCCGTCGCCGGTCGAGGGCAGGGCTGGGCGCCGGAGGTCGAAACTCGTGGGTGCGTTCCTATGCGTTTGGGGGCGTTTCTGCGCAGCTGCGTGTCCGCGTGCACGCGGAAATCCAGTGTCCAGGGTGGAGTTAGGGCGCAGCGAGGTTTTCGTCTTCTGCGTGAGAGGAGAGGTGGGGATCGCGGTGGAGTTTAACTCGCAGGGGGATCGCGGAGGTGGAGGATCGCGGTGGAGTTTTCGTTGCCGGCGGATAGGATCGCGAGAGTTAGGGCAACTCGCTGCCAACTCTGGGGTTTCTGTGTCGTGAGAGGGGTTTTTGTGTGCACGTGATGTGCACGTGAAAATCTTTTATATGTTTTTTTTTGGTCCAGGGATCGGGATCAGAGGATCCCTGCCCGCCAAATTGGACATCATTAAATGTTTCTTTGTGCCAAAGGGGAAAAAAATACATAATTTATTTCATTAGCAAACAAGACCAACTAATTTTTAAAAAGAAAAAAAAAAAAAAAAACTGATTGAATTTGATGATCAAATGAAAGTTATTGAGGAAATGAGGAGTGGCATTGTCTAACAATAAACAGAACTAATATATTTTTAAAAAACATTTTTTTAATTGATCTATATTTAAAATTGATCTGTAATTATAATTATATTAAAACCCCACTATTATAGATTATTACATGTATTTTTTTCTAAAAAGAAATTTCCTTTTTAATCTATCGAATAGTTTACTCGGAAAGGTCCAAATTAGAGAACATAATCAGCTATTACATGTATTTTCTGGCATATTGTTTTCTTAAACACTGCCACTCTTTTTAAATCTCATCATAAAATAATAGTGAAAGATTTATGTACGAATTTAAAAAGTTTATTGATTCTTTTATAGATATGTTTAAAATAACGTGTTAAACCTGACCGAAAATACAACTCGTATAATTAATCAGTCATTATTTTTTGACATTCCTGATTAACATAAGGAACTTGATTGAAGTCATAGATATGTGTTGATCCGGAATGAATTGAGGGAGGAGAAGAATGTAGTTATCTTTTATCACCGAGCTATCATAATAGAAGTTATAGATTGGGCTCCTGAATTGTTCATCATGCGCGTTTCTTGATTTATTTTGATGATTAATAAAAATATTTTGTGAGATAAGATTGACGATCTTAGAAATAGTTAGCGAGATTAATTGGATTTATTGTGATAGAAGGGATAGATAGAAGGTAAAAAAACAAATGTGGAAAAGGAGAATATGGCCATGAAATTATCTCCTTAGTCAACTCTAGTTTGACTTGAGATCTTTAGCAATCACTTCCAGCATAGCCAGTTGCGACGAGCCCCCTTCGCGCATCGCCTCCGCCGCCTTTTCCTTCATCGCCGACGCCCGCTCCCTCAATTCCTTCCCTCCCTCCGATTCCATCACCCACCTTAGCTTCGTCTCCACCTCCTCCGCCGTCACCATCTTTCTGTCGTACCCCTCCATCGCCACCGCCAATTTCATCTGATCCACCAGAAACACCTTGTTCAATCGCTGCTCCGCGTACAGTGGCCAGGCCACCATCGCCACCCCCGCGGTGATCGCCTCGAGCGTCGAGTTCCACCCGCAGTGCGTCACGAAAACCCCAACCGCAGCATGATTCAGCACCTCCACTTGCGGCGCCCACGACTTCACCACGATCCCCCTCTGCTTGGTCCGCTCCAAGAATCCCTCCGGCAGCAGAGCATCCAAGTCCGGCTCCGACGGATGTAGGTTCACATTGACTCCCTCATCACTAGGAGGAGCCCGGACTACCCACAGGAACCGCTGCCCGCTCCTTTCTAAGCCAGTAGCAATCTGCTCTAGCTGATCCACCGAGAACGAACCCATGCTCCCGAAACAGAGGAAAATCACGCTGCCGCTTGGCTGCGCATCCAACCACTCCAAGCACGCGGGCCTTTCCCCCTTTCTTTCTCCGATATCTCCGCTCGCGTCGACGACCAACGGACCGACGCAGTAGACACTCGGCATCCGACGGCCCGGAACGCACGCCCCACTTCGAAGAGTCTTGAGGGCCTCTGATTCGAGGAGGTCGAAGGAGTTGATAAGAATAGCGTCTGCGTCGGGTAGGCGTCCGAACATGTGCACCATCTTCTTAAACATCACGGTTTCGCGGTTCATGAGTTGGATGGGCATGTGGGAGGCCGGGATGGGGGGCATCCCCGGGTAGTGAAGTGGGGCGTCGCCAAGGTCTCCGAAACTGACGTCCGTGGTGGCGATCATGGTCGGGAGGTAGATTAACACGGCGAGGTCGGAGGCACCGGATGAGAAGAAGAAGTGTGTTCGGAGTCGGAGCTCGGCGGTGACTTCGAGCGCGTCTGTGCAGAAGAAGTCGAGGACGACGGCGCGGACGTCGGATTCCTGGCAATAGGAAGAGAGGAATTGGAGGAACTGGGGATTGTTCGGCCTGACTGAGTCAAAGAATATTTGACCGGATGGCTCGTCGACGGATTCCGCCGGAGGCGGGAGCTGGTGGAAGGAGATGGAAGGGTGGGATGCGGAAACTCGGGCGACGAAGGGGTCGAAGGAGGGGTGCTTCGAGGGCGAGTGCATGAGGACGACGGCGGCGGCGATGTCGTGGAGGACGAAGAGCTTGGCCAACTCGACCATGGGAACCACGTGGCCCATGCCGTCCACCGGATAGAACACCACTGTCGGCTTCGTCGCCATTGATCTTGAACTACGTTCTTATTTTGGAGGAGTAGATGAAGCAGAGAAAGACGAAGAGGCGGTAGCATTTTCAACTGTTTAAATAGTCTGATGAAGAAACTGGTCAAAACTTGTCTGCTGCTCCCCGATGATGAAATTGGGTCACGGGTGACGCCGGCGAGTATCAAACAAATCCTTGCTCTATCAAAATGGGGCCCAGTTTTATTTATTCTTGTGAGCTGTGTGACTGTGCCAACCCGGAACTGGGTCCTCCGATCTGAATCGACGTAGTCAACGTAAGCAGTTACGTCGATGAAATAGATAATTAATAGTTGTCTTATTCTTCGAAGGACCTTCTTTGGACTCAGCCAATAACGTACAAAGTAGGTAGTTTTTTATTGTAAGAAAAAAAAGTTTGAGGAGTTTTCTTTCTTCCATCATTGAGGTGACAAAGGAAGTTCAGTGGCATAGGAGATATAACTAATTAGTAGCTAAATAGACTAAAGAAGCTGCTAAGAAGGTGTGTGATCTGTATTTGTTCCATATGAAAAAGCAGAGCACGACAAGGCCGCCTTCATCTCTATCCTGCTGTTTTATGCAGAGCGTGGCTGCGAAAGGAGGTGAGGTCAGAGGCGCCGCCGCGCCGGGAGGAAAAGATGTAGTCCGGGAGGCCGAGCGTGGAGGCGAAGAGGTCGAGGGTGGCGGTGCAGAATAAGTCGAGGGAGTCTGCGCGTTTTTTCTGCAGTAACGTAGGAGCTCAGAGTTGTTGTGAAGGACGCCGTCGAAGCGCATGGGGAAGTAGACTGAAGGTTGAGAAGCAGAGCTGCGGCGAAGTGGTGGGGAAGTGTCACTAGTGGTAGCGTAAAAAAGGTAGAATCACGTGGTCAGTCTCTGAGGAGATAAATGTACAACTGTATTAACCAATTCAATTTTGTCCCGATATAGTCAGTCTATGAGGAGATAAATGTCTAATAGTAATAATTCTGTTTCGTATTAGTCAATTTAATTTTATCCCGATAATGGATATGTGTCAAGAGTGATTCAAGAAGAAATTTTAATTTTAAACAAATTCACACACATTTTTTATTTCATAACAAGATATGACATGTTATCATTTAAACCAACTGAATACTATTTTATAACTCATAAATAATATTTAGTGTATCATTGAATCATGTAACGAAAGTTCCGAAATATTCAAATTAGATAGTTAAATTTTAAAATTATTAAATCATGTACCATACTCATTTGATCCCTCCGTATTTACATAACAGATTTATGAATCAATTGAGATATTGTAAAAATTGATTAAGAGATATTCATTTTATCCCTCCACATTTACATAACAGATTTATGAATCAATTGAGATATTATAAAAATTGATTAAGAGATATTCATTTTATCCCTCCACATTTACATAACAGATTTATGAATCAATTGAGATATTATAAAAATTGATTCGGAGATATTATAGGACGATGAATAATTTTTTCAATTGATTATGATACGGTAGCAATTGATTTGGTAATTTTATTTTTTATGATGATCAGCAATTTTTCTAATTAGTTGTTTTGTTTAAAAATGACTGATGTATATAGAGATCCCAAAAAATAAAAAATTAACCTATGCATTCAGTTAATTCTCCTAAATGTATTCATGTTCTTAAACATCATTTTCGATACACTGTATTAAGCGTGATGATTTTTTTTTAACTCGATTAAAACATGAGAAATGATGCCAAAAGCTAATTTTAAATGACTCAATGATGATTCATGAACTTCCCCCAATCTGAACATGTAAAAATTTTAATTTTTGGAATGTTTAATATTCATCAGTTGATTTTGTCCACAAGTAGCTAATGATCTTAGAAATCTCAAAATAATGCCCTATGTACTCGACTAATGCTTATGAATGCATATATGCCCTCAAACATCATTATGATACATCATATTGAAAGCAATAATTTTTTTTTAACTTGATTCAGATATAAGAAATGATGTCAAAAGTTCATTTTAAATGATACGAGGACGATAATCATTGACCGATACCACAAATGAGATACTTGGACTCCCTCTTTTCTATATATATATATATATATATAATTTTTGAAATGACTAAGGTCTATTAGCACATTTCGCTCAAAAGTATCTGATAGATCTAGAGACATTGGAATGATACAAAATCAGGTCTCATGTACTCAACTAGTTCTCTTTATGTATCCATGACCTCAAATACCATCGCATATACCATATTGAGTATTATAATTTTTTCAACTCGATTATGTTGGATCGATATGCACATGAGAGGGGGGGGGGGGGGGGGAATCACGTGGTTTTAAAAAACTTATTTTATAATTTTGAAATTAAAGTATATGCAGCGGAAAACTTTAAAAGAATAACACAAGAAAACACCAGCGGTTTTATTTGGTTTGGAGCCTTCGGTGACTCCTACTCCAAGACCCAGGTCCCGCGGACCTATCGATGGGTAATTCACTAAAAACCTCTTCCGATACCTCCAGAAGAGGGAATCGAGTATAAATAAGATCGGAGAAGTGCAATAGATTGCATTTCCCGTTTGCTGAATTTAAGTACAAAAATATTACCGACACTTAAGATCAAAGTGGCTTGTTCGTGTATCGATGTCAGTCTGTCGGTCGCGATCAGAAGTCCTCGGAACAATTGTCGGGAGCAGCAGCTTCGCAGCTAAGTTGTAGCAAGAGCCCGGAGCAGTCGAAACCTCGAAAGAACGCTTAGTGGCTCGTATAGTAGTTGTTGATGAAGCTTTGAGTGAGCTGGCTTATAAAGAGTATGGAAGGCGCCTTCCATAGGTATTCAATGGGATAAATTTTATCCCATAAATTTTGTGTGTTATCTACTCCGAACGCTAAACTTCATCCCTTGGAAGGCGCCTTCTATGATGAAAGCGCCTTCACTGCTTGAAGGCATCTTTAGATATTGTTCATCCAAAGACTTTTGCTCCTTTTTACCCTGCAAAATATGTTAGTCTAATAACTAAAACATCTATCCTGTAAAACAAAGTTAGCACAATAATAAGTGGTAGTAATTAGTTTCTGTCCTCCCAGGATCAAAAACTAGTCAAGGTTTCAGATTAGGGATCCGAAATGGATCTAACATAGACCTATTCCTACTGTCCCCTCGACCAGGATGAGTACTCATTTAGTCACTCTCCTCTAGTGACTTACATTTACTTACCATTTTGACAGTTGTCCAGTCCGCAGACCCAACTGGACTTTCTACCAGATATTTGGTCAACCCGTCGACCTATTTAGACTTCGCACCAACTATCCAGTCGACCTGTTGACCTAGTTGGACTTTGCACTAGCTATCCCATCAGCCCGTTGACCTAGTTGGATTTTGTACCAGTAATCCGGTCGGCTCGTTGGCCTAGCTGGACTTCTTGTTAGATATCTGGTCGACCCATTGACCTATCTAGACTTCGTGCTAGATATCCAGTCGGTCCGTTGACCTATCTGGTTAACTCCTGCACACTTGGTAAAGTAGTTAGATCATAACAATACCCAACTTAACTTACTTTGTCATTCATCAAAACATTAGTTAGATCATTAGTGCAACCTGCACCAACAAATTCATGTATAAGAAATGATGTCGAAAGCTTATTTAAAACGATTCTTGAGCAAGCTTCCGCTCCGGCTTCTCGTCCCTCGGAATTGTCGCGTGTTTCCTTCTCGTCCGCCAGTGTACTCATCCGCAGCTCTTCATCCCTAGGTCGCACCTCGTGCCGACCTTTTCGCTAGCCACATCTCTTGCTCCCCGAGCAATCTTCCGCTCCGACTTCTCGTCCCTCGGAACTAGCGCACACTTCATTCTCGTCCGCCGGGGTACTCTTCCGTAGCACCTCGTCTCTCGGACGCACCGGGCTCTCACCCTGTGCCGTCCTTCTTGCCGGTCACGTCTTCCGCTCAACTTCCTGTGCTCCTAAGTTCCTGCATACTTAGACACAAGGTTAAAATATCACAGGACCTACTTAACTTGTTGATCACCTCAAAATAACCTTGGGGTTCCAACACATGACTCTGCTCTATTTGTTCGTTTTACTCCATCAGGTCGTACATTACTCTCTCTTTATGTTGATGACATGATTATTACAGGGGATGATTTAAGTGGAATAGAAGAGTTGAAATTACATTTGGCTCGTGAGTTTGATATGAAAGATTTGGGTCCTCTGCGTTATTTGTTAGGACTTGAAGTAGCTTATTATCCTCGTGGCTATCTTCTCTCGCAATCTAAATATATTGGTGACATTCTAGAGCAAGCTCATCTATCCGACACTCGTACTGTTGATACTCCGCTTGAGGTTAATGTTCGGTACTTTTCTAGTGATTCCCTTGCTAGATCCATCTTTATATCGCACTCTAGTTGACAGTCTAGTATATATCACCATTACTAGACCTGACATTGCTTATGTTGTACATATTGTCAACCAGTTTATTGCTTCTCCCACTTCAGTACATTGGGGAGTTGTGCTTCCCATCCTTTGATATTTTCAAGGTACCCAATTTTAGAGTCTTCTTTATCCTTCTACTTCTACCTTAGAGTTGCAGGCCTATTCAGATGCAGATTGGGGTGGTGATTCTACAAATCGTAAGTCTACCACAGGATACTGTGTTTTCTTGGGAGATTCTCTTATTTCTTGAAAGAGTAAAAAGCAAGATGTTGTATCTCGTTCTTCTACCGAAGCAAAATATCGTGCTATGACTTCTACTATTGCTGAAATTGTTTGGTTACGTTGGCTACTTGTTGATATGGACGTTTTTCTCTTGAACCCTACCCCTATACATTGTGATAACTCTAGTGTCATTCAAATTACTCGCAATTCTGTCTTTCATGAGCGCACCAAGAATATTGAAATTAATTCTCATTTCACTCGCCATCACTATCAGAATAGCACCATCACTTTGTCATTAGTCTTATATTCCATGCAAATTACAGACTTGCTCACCAAGGCGCATTTCACTATACGGTTTCAATTTCTGGTTAACAAATTCTCAATGCTTTCTGTTGGTGCATCGTGAGTTTGAGGGGAATGTTAGTATATAATATTTATTATTATATAATGGTAGATTAGTTTTTTATAATTATTTTTTATTGTCTATTTATATTTTCTTTCTCTTTGTAAACCTACGTTTTGCAATACAATTTTACGAGCCTCCATTTGCGGCTACCTCTTTCTTTCATTCGTTTTGTTACTTTTTACATGTTATTTGCATTCTTTGTTTTGTTCTCACCTCAGAGGTCAACAGGAGCGTCACATCCCAACATCCACTTTCTTGAGTTTCGGATAAGATCACTTTCAATTGTTTTTCTCTATTTTTTTTGTTTTGTTTTTAAGATATTAATTGATGGTGTAACTTTTCGCTTACTCGGGCTCCTCCTTGCCAGGGTTTCGATCACCTCCTCTAAGATTCAGATCCAGCGGCATGAGATGTAAAAGATGTTAAGGCTGGCCAACTCTACCAGTGCGGCCACCACGACACCAAGTTAATTCCAATCTGAGATGGAAAAATAAAGAAGAAAATAAATACACAAAGGTAAATGAGTTTGGGGAGAATAGTGACCTCGATGGGTAAAAAGAAATAACTATCCTCTTTCATTTACCTTTATCCATTTTTATATAACCTTTCAAGTGAGAGTCTGTACCTAGCCCACTAGCTATTCGCTTGAGAGATAGCTAGGTAGGGATGTAATCAAGCCGAACTGAGCCGAACAGTATTAGACTCGAGCTCGACTCGTTTAAGTTATATTCGGGCTCGAGCTCGAATCGATCTTTTATCACAAGACTCGAGCTCGGCTCGTTTAAGAATTATCAAGCTCGCGAACAGTTTGAGTTCGGCTCGTTATTAGCTTGATTATCAAAGTTAACGAGCCTAACTCGTTAAGCGAGCTCGGGCTCGTTTAGAGCTCGTTTTTGGCTCGTTTTAGAACTCATTTTTTGACTCATTTTAAAGCTCATTTTAAGACTCGTTTTAGAGCTCGTTTTTTTGACTTATTTTAGAGCTCGTTTTTTTGCTCGATTTAAGGTTTGTTTTAAGGCTCACTTTTTTGGCTCGCGAGCCAATAAACGAACATGTTCACGAGCTCACGAGCCGAATATCCTTAAGCTCGAGCTCGGCTCGATAAAACTGTCGAGTTCAAAATCGAGCTCGAGCTCGAGCTCGGCTCGATAAGATAAACGAACGAACTCGAACGAGCATTTTACCGAATCAAGCTCCGAATAACTCATGAACCGTTTGGTTCATTTACATCCCTATAACTAAGGGATCAAATTGGACCATCATTAAATGTTTCTTTGTACCAAAGGGGGAAAGATACATAATTTATTTCATTAGCAAACAAGACCAACTAATTTTTAAAAAGAAAAATAAAAAAAAAATGAAAACTGATAGACTTTGATGATCAAATGAAAGTTATTGAAGAAATGAGGAGTGGCATTGTCTAACAGTAAACCGAACTAATATATTTTTTTAAAACAATTTTTTTAATTGATCTATATTTAAAATTGATCTGTAATTATAATTATATTAAAACCCCATTATTATAGGTTATTACATGTATTTTTTTCTAAAAAGAAATTTCCTTTTTAATCTATCGAATAGTTTACTCGGAAAGGTCCAAATTAGAGAACATAATCAACTATTACATGTATTTTTGGCATATTGTTTTCTTAAACACTGCCACTCTTTTTAAAACTCATCATAAAATAATAGTTGTAAGATTTATGTACGAGTTTAAAAAGTTTATTGATTCTTTTATAGATATGTTTAAAATAACGTGTTAAACCTGACCGAAAATACAACTCGTATGATTAATCAGTCATTATTTTTGACATTCCTGATTAACATAAGAAATCTGATAGCAGTCATAGATCTATATATTGATATTGAGAAGAATTGATGGACACACTGAGAACAAATATAATCATTTTTTACTATAGTGCCATCATGATAGAAGTTATAGATTGAGTTCTTGAATTATCCGTTATATCATTACTTTACGTGTATTTATCGTGATAATTAATAGAAAAATTTTGCAAGGACGGATTGATCACCATAGGAATAGTAGCTAACTGGGTTTATTGTAATGGAAGCAAGGAAAAAAAAAACAAATGTGGGAAAGGAGAATATCGCCATGAAATTATCTCCTTAGTCAACGCTAGTTTGACTTGAGATCTTTAGCAATCACTTCCAGCATAGCCAGTTGCGACGAGCCCCCTTCACGCCTCGCCTCCGCCGCCTTTTCCTTCATCGCCGCCGCCAGCTCCCTCAATTCCTTCCCTCCCTCCGATTCCATCACCCACCTTAGCTTCGCCTCCACCTCCTCCGCCGTCACCATCTTTCTGTCGTACCCCTCCATCGCCACCGCCAATTTCATCTGATCCACCATAAACACCTTGTTCAATCGCTGCTCCGCGTACAGTGGCCAGGCCACCATCGCCACCCCCGCGGTGATCGCCTCGAGCGTCGAGTTCCACCCGCAGTGCGTCACGAAAACCCCAACCGCAGCATGATTCAGCACCTCCACCTGCGGCGCCCACGACTTCACCACCATCCCCCTCTGCTTGGTCCGCTCCAAGAATCCCTCCGGCAGCAGAGCATCCAAGTCCGGCTCCGACGGATGTAGGTTCACATTGACTCCCTCATCACTAGGAGGAGCCCGGACTACCCACAGGAACCGCTGCCCGCTCCTTTCTAAGCCAGTAGCAATCTGCTCTAGCTGATCCACCGAGAACGAACCCATGCTCCCGAAACAGAGGAAAATCACGCTGCCGCTTGGCTGCGCATCCAACCACTCCAAGCACGCGGGCCTTTCCCCCTTTCTTTCTCCGATATCTCCGCTCGCGTCGACGACCAATGGACCGACGCAGTAGACACTCGGCATCCGACGGCCCGGAACGCACGCCCCACTTCGAAGAGTCTTGAGGGCCTCTGATTCGAGGAGGTCGAAGGAGTTGATAAGAATAGCGTCTGCGTCGGGTAGGCGTCCGAACATGTGCACCATCTTCTTAAACATCATGGTTTCGCGGTTCATGAATTGGATGGGCATGTGGGAGGCCGGGATGGGGGGCAACCCCGGGAAGTGAAGTGGCGCCTCGCCAAGGTCTCCGAAACTGACGTCCGTGGTGGCGATCATGGTCGGGAGGTAGATTAACACGGCGAGGTCGGAGGCACTGGGTGAAAAGAAGAAGTGTGCCCGGAGTCGGAGCTCGGCGGTGACTTCGAGCGCGTCTGTGCAGAAGAAGTCGAGGACGACGGCGCGGACGTCGGATTCCTGGCAATAGGAAGAGAGGAATTGGAGGAACTGGGGATTGTTCGGCCTGACTGAGTCAAAGAATTTTTGACCGGATGGGTCGTCGACGGATTCCGCTGGAGGCGGGAGCTGGTGGAAGGAGATGGAAGGGTGGGATGCGGAAACTCGGGCGACGAAGGGGTCGAAGGAGGGGTGCTTCGAGGGCGAGTGCATGAGGACGACGGCGGCGGCGAAGTCGTGGAGGACGAAGAGCTTGGCCAACTCGACCATGGGAACCACGTGGCCCATGCCGTCCACCGGATAGAACACCACCGTCGGCTTCGTCGCCATTGATCTTGAACTACGTTCTTATTTTGAAGGAGTAGATGAAGCAGAGAAAGACGAAGAGGCAGTAGCATTTGCGATTGTTTAAATAGTCTGGTGAAGAAACTGGTCAAAACTTGTGTGCTGCTCCCCGATTATGAAATTGGGTCACGGGTGACGCCGGCGAGTATCAAACAAATCCTTGCTCTAGCAAAATGGGGCCCAGTTTTATTTATAGCTGTGTGACTGTGCCGCACCCACAGCATGGGTACTCCGATCTGAATCGACATAGTCAACGTAAGCAGTTATGTCGATGAAATAGTTAATTAATAGTTCGTCTTATTCTTCGAAGGACCTTTGGACTATCCGTTAAAAGCATGCACTTTCCGATTCATCAATAAAAAATTTGAATGGAGCCGACCCTTAATCTTTTGTTTTTTGTTTGGACTCAGCTAGTAACCTACAAAGTAGGTTTTTACTGTAAAAAACAAAAAGTTTGAGGAGCTTTCTTTCTTTTCTTCATCATTGAGGAGACAAAGGAAATTCAGTGGCATAGGAGATATAACTAATTAGTAGCTAAATAGACTAAAGAAGCTGCTAAGAAGGCGTGTGATCTGTATTTGTTCCATATGAAAAAGCAGAGCACGACAAGGCCGCCTTCATCTCTATCCTGCTGTTTTATGCAGAGCGTGGCGGCGAAAGGAGGTGAGGTCGGAGGCGCCGCCGCGCCGGGAGGAAAAGATGTAGTCGGGGAGGCGAAGAGGTCGAGGGTGGCGTTGCAGAAGAAGTCGAGGGAGCCTGCGCTTTTTTCCGACAGTAACGGAGGAGCTCAGAGTTGTTGTGAAGGACGCCGTCGAAGCACATGGGGAAGTAGACTGAAGGTTGAGAAAGCAGAGATGCGGGCGACGAAGTGGTGGGTAAGTGTCACTAGTGGTAGCGTAAAAAAAAGGAATTCGTCACCCGAAGGTTTCACGTGACCAGTCGAGATAAATGTCCAATAGTAATAATTTAGTCCGTATTAATCAACTCAACCTTTTCCGATGGTAGATATGTGTCAAGAGTGATTCAAGAAGAAATTTTAATTTTAAATAAATTCACACACATTTTTTTATTTCATAACAAGATATGGCATGTTATCATTTAAGCCAACTGAATACTATTTTATAACTCATAAATAATATTTACTGAATCATTGAATCATGTAACGAAAGTTCCGAAATATTCAAGTTAAGTAGTTAAATTTAAAAATTATTAAATCGTGTACCATACTCATTTGATCCCTTCGCATTTACATAACGGATTTATGAATCAATTGAGATATTGTAAAAATCGATTCAGAGATATTCATTTTATCCCTCCACATTTACATAATAGATTTATGAATCAATTGAGACATTATAAAAATTGATTCGGAGATATTATAGGACGATGAATAATTTTTTCAATTGATTATGATATGGTAGCAATTAATTCGGTAATTTTATTTTTTGTGATGATGAACAATTTTTCTAATTAATTGATTTGTTTAAAAATGATTGATAGATCTAGGGATTCTGAAATAAAATGAAAAATGAACTTATGTATTCAGTTAGTTCTTCTGAATGTATTCATATTCTTAAATATCATTTTCGATACACTATTAAGCATGATGATTTTTCTAACTCAATTAAAGCATGAAAAATGATGCCAGAAGCTAATTTTAAATGGCACGACGATGATAATCACTGACCGACACCACAAATGAGATTCATGGACTTCCCCTAATTTGAACATGTAAAAATTTTAGAGTGCGTTTGGTTTGTCCCATTTTCATTTTCATTTTCTGAAAAACGCACGTTTTTCATTTTTTAGAAAATGACTTTTCCGCGTTTTTCGTTTTCTTAGAAAACACTCTCTCATTTTCTTAAAAATAAATGTGGAAAACGTAAACCAAACGCGTTTTTCATTTTCTCAGAAAATGAAAACAGAAAACAACGTGGAAAATACAAACCAAACACCCCCTTAATTTTTGGAATATTTAAGATTCATCAGATGATTTTGTCCACAAGTAGCTAATGAGCCTAGAAACCTTAGAATAATATGAAATCAGGTCCTATGTGCTCGGTTAATGCTTATGAATGCACATATGCCTTCAAACACCATTGTGATACATCATATTGAACATAATAATTTTTTAAACTTGATTCGGATATAAGAAATGAAGTCAGAAGTTCATTTTAAATGATACGACGATGATAATCATTGACCGATACCACAAATGAGATCCTTGGACTCCCTCTTTTCTAAACATATATTTTTAAAATTTTTTGAAATGAGTAAGGTCTATTAGTACATTTCGCTCAAAAGTATCTGATAAACCTAGAGACATCGGAATGATACAAAATTAGGTCTCATGTACTCAACTAGTACTCTTTATGTATCCATGATCTTAAATACCATTGCCATATACCATATTGAGCACCATAATTTTTTCAACTCGATTCTGTTGGACCGATATACATGTGAGAGAAGGGGGGGGGGGGAGGTGAATCACGTGGAGGATCGTCGCCCACACGACGTACAAGGCGAGGCAAGGAATACGGCAGAAGATCTTGAGGTCATTAGCTTGCAAAGAAAATGTATAACTAGTAATTTTCTTCCGTATCATGTTAGTTATTTTTCTTTGTTAGGATTCTAAACACAAGAGGCATTAGATCTAGTTTTTCGAATTAGTAATTCGTGTTTGTGTTTTTCTTTGTTTTTTGAATTTGTGATTCGATTGTTCTTTTTGGTTAAACCTAGAATTATATAAGGAAATTAAATATTAGCTTTCCTTAAAAGACTTTGTCTAGGCGGTGGTGGATGCTCCCATACCTAAGAAAGCCATGTGCCTCACCATGTAGTCCTGGAAGCCAATTTTAGAAATTAATATTTAATTGAATTTATAATATAGGTGGATTTGGATCAATAATATTAAGTTCTGCTTGTGATCTAAGTCTAAACCATTAAGAACAGATAAGTTAAATTTGGAATCAATAATGTTAAGTTCCGTTTGCGATTCCTAATTTAACTTCTAAAGAACACAATAGGTTATTTAGGAAAGGTTCGACACTTGTACAAAATTTTTATACAGTGGAACCGGTACGATCTTCCTAGGACTAACCAACAATTGGTATCAGAGCTAGGGTTTGCCTCTGTGTGTTTTGATTTTCAAATTAATTATGCACATGCCATACATAATTTAGGTAGGATAATAATAGGATGTGCTAACTTTGTGGTTGCAGACTCCAACTATTATGACATATAGATATTGTGTGTGATTGGACCCTTAGACATGTCAAGAGTATTATTTTGTGTGCATGATTGTATGTATCAAATACAGCAGGAGCTGTATTATTTTTAGAATTTTATTTTTGTTCGATCTAGAATACATGTACCTTCCTTTATGGAATATAGGATCGATATATGTAAAATTTTATATTTGTCGCGGATCGTATCTTTGTGAGGCATGGTGCTATTGTAGGACCAGAGACGCAGTGGAATAAGAGACAAGATAGATGCGACAACTCGACTCGATGGCGGTGGCTAAAGATGACAGCAGCTAAGGTTGGAGCATACTGAAGACAGTGATGGAAAAGGCCATAATAGTTGAAAAATTAATTTTTAAATTTATTGCTTTTATTTACTGTGATGTATATGTGCATGTGATGTATGCTAGTATAGGTTAAAATCCTCATTTTTAAATAACTAAGTGGGAGAGAGATTTTAATAAATTCCACGGTTTCCATTACTGGTTTGTAAGTGATGCAACAAGTTTGTGTATTGGCTCTGAGTGCCTCCCTCTACAACGGATGAGTTTGTTACGGATCACTAGATCAAACTTCCTTTATGGATGATTATAGGAAATTATTTAAGAGCGTGTAATATTCTCCAACTGAAGGGGCACAATCCTATTTAATGGACTAAGTATCATGTAATGATATACACTTAGACGCATTCAATAGTTGTGGCGCCCACCCCTTTTTCCACTCACTCCTGCCCAGTGAGGGCGGGGTTACTTTCTTTTTATTTATTTATTTATTTTTTTGACTTAGCGTACATAAACATACATACAGCGGAAGCATATGTATATTTTTATAAAATCATACTAAGCATATGAGCATGAAATAGCATAGTTCAACTTAAATTGTCATATTCTTCATTTCTAACACATGCATACGGAATCATGAAAGACATCAACATAACATAACATAACATATTATTCATAAGTTCACTTAAGCAGGTCATTTTATTTCTTTAGCCAAGTCACTATCACACATCTCTTGCCCCTTCTTGCTGCTCCTCTAGTTTATCCATTCTTTACCTTTATCTGTGGTACAAGGAAAAGTATCTGTAAGCACTCAAGGCTTAGTGAGATCCTTTCCTACTCACAAAAATTGGCATATCATGTAACATCATCATATCATACATTCTAGAATAAATGACGCTCATATCACCGTATAATTAGAAACATATCATATCATGGCATGGATCTCAATAATATCATAACGTAAAGTAAACAACATATTATGGCATAAATCTTATCATGGTATAAGTAATATCATATCATAGCATAAATCATATCATAGCTTAAGTAATCATCACATCATGGTAGAGATCATATCATAGCATAAGAAATCATCAATCATGGTATGGATCATATCATAGCATAAGAAATAATCATATCATGGTATCAATCATATCATAACATAAGAAATCATCATATCATGGTATAAATCATATCATAGCATAGAGGTACATCAGAGCATAAGTGAAATCATCATGACATTTCTTTTCATAACATCAAAGCATCACATCATAGCATATCTGTAAGCATTTTTTTCCACATCATATCTTAAGCATGGATGCAAGATGTCCTTTAAAACATGAGTGATGTCATGTGCAATATGCCTTTTAAAACATGGTTTATGTCATGTGTGAGATGTCTTAAAACAATATCATATAGTACTTGAAAATAATCTCAACATGAAAGGGGCCCGGCTTAGTACCACATACATACATAATGCGCGCATCCTAAGTAGACCCAAGGTAGCTAGTATTGAACCTACTAGGAAACTAGGCCCGTAGCTCGGCCTAGGGGCACGTAAGGAGCCCACCCTTTACTAGGCCCATAATTCGACCTAGGGGCGCATAAGGAGCCCACCCTTCTGGTACAAGCCATTCAAAGTAAAATACATGTCATATCATATCTCTATCATCTCATAACATATAGCATATCTTATTCATGTCATTTCTAGCCTATCATGTTCATGTCATTCATAGCGTATCATGTTCATGTCATTCATAGCATATCACATTCATGTCATTCATAGCATATCATGTTCATGTCATTCATAGCATTTCATGTCATTCATGTCGTTTATAAGGTGTGCATAAATGGCACATAGCCATGCATACTTGGGCACATAGCCATCATACTTGTCTTGGGCACATAGCCATCATATTTGGGCACATAGCCATTTTAGGTATCATTCTCATGCATGGTTCATAAGCATACTTAAACGAGCAATATAATATATCATGGAAGGAAAAGGAAACATAATCATGCATGGATCACAAGTTAACTTCTCCTAATTCATATCATGGCAAGGAAAGTACATATTGAGTCATAACTTAGTCTAAATTCTCAACCCACTAAGGGTGGCCGAAACATGCATAGGCTCATTTAGGTTTCATGAAATCATACAAGCATATGAACCCACATTCATTTCTATAACATTTAACATAAGGAACACCATAAGCATATTGAATTTAGGTTCTATGCTTCCTAGGTTTTTAAACCCACCTTGGCCGAAACATACAAGGTCCAAACTTGGTTACAAATAGCATGTAAACATGTGAACCCTAATCAATTTCCATGCATTTATCATAGGCAATCACATGAGCATATTAGGTTAAAGTTTCAAGCTTCCTAAGTCCACAAAATATAGGTGGCCGAATGCCACAAAACATAGGTTCTAAGCATGTGAGTACCCTACAAATTTCATAGCATATCATGGAGAGGAACATAAACATGTTAGGGTTGAATTTAGGCTTGCCTAAGCCCTACATTTCATGTTGGCCGAATGTTCATCATGTGAAAACATAACCCTAAGCAACATGAAATCTCAAGTGCATTATGTTATCTTCATATCTTTTCATAAGGTAAAACATAAGCAAGCTAGATTTGAGGTTGAGCCTCCTTAAGGTATTTAATCCCTTCATGGCCGAAACCTTGTGGTAGGGTCCTACTAGTTCTAAGCAACATACAAGTATAAAACATCAAGAGAGCATTCATAACATATTATGGGAAACTTCATACTTGATACTTCTTCTAGAATTTACAATCATGTGAGTACCTCATGAATTTCATAGCATATCATGGAGAGAAACATAAACATGTTAGGGTTGAATTTAGGTTTGCTTAAGCCTTACATTTCATGTTGGCCGAAAGTTTATCATGTGAAAACCTAACCCTATGCAACATGAATCTCAAGTGCTTTATGTTATTTTCATATCTTTCCCATAAGGTAAAACATAAGCAAGCTAGATTTGAGGTTGAGCCTCCTTAAGGTATTTAATCCCTTCATGGCCGAAACCTTATGGTAGGGTCCTACTAGTTCTAAGCAACATACAAGTAGAAAACATCAAGACAATATTCATATAACATCATAGAAGAGATCATAGACATGTTAGTTTTTAAATTTAGCTTCCCTAGGGTTTTAAATCTTTTCATGTCCGAACCCTAAGGTAGGGTATTACCTAACTCCAAGCCACATACAAGCATGAAATATCAAGGTCATATTCATAGTATATCATGAGAAAAAAAAAACTTAAACATGTTGGTTTTGGTTTTGAACTTCCATAAACCTTACAAATGTCATGACCGAAATTTCTAAAGGAAACTTTAGGTTGTTGATCCATCTAAACTTGAACAAAATCATATAACAACTTGTACCACAGGTGAGGGGATACTCACCTCCTTTTGTTTGGTCTTTTCCCTAAAAGAAGATACCCCTTGTGAAGAGAAAGAAGAGAGTTTCTCCTCCTAGTGCTCCTTTTGCTTCTCTTGCTTGTGAGAGGTAGATCTTGAGGATTCCTTCTTGTTGTTTGGTTTTCTTAGGGAGAAAACCTAGTTGGATTTTCGGAAAAAGGAGAGGGGATACTCTAGGCCACGGCAATGGTGAGGGAAGGGAAGAAAAAAATGAAATCCCTTCTTTGTTTTTCCTCTTATGCTAGGTGGGAGTAAGAAGCAAAAAGGAACTTTGCTTTCCCCTCTTCTTAACTCATCCTTTATCCTCTTAATGATGAAGAAAATGTCTTCATTCATCCCCTTACTTCCTCTCCTCTCATTCCCTCTTGAATCTCCACGAAAATGCAAAAGAGTGAGGAAGGAAAAGACAATTTGTCTTGCTTCTTAATCAAGAGAAAGAGGAAGAAAGCTACTTGATGTTTTCTTGCTTCCTTCTCTTAATCATGGTTTTATCTTTATCTACAATTCCCATTCTCTATTCAACAATAACTCATGATGGTCTAGTGGTAATTCCATAATCCTTAGCTTAAGAAGGTTCAAGGTTCAATCCTTGATAAAATCTTTTTTTTTTATATATATATTTTTGGTTCTATCTTATCTTCCTTTATTCTAAGAGAAAATCTTCACATACTTAGCTTAAGAAATTCGTGGGTGTTACAATAGTATCCTCCCCAACGGAGTCACTGCTATTGTTTTGTGTGACCAAAGGAAAACTAACTATTAATTTTATTTGTCATAAAGTTAGGATGACAAGATAATAAAATTAATGGGTTACACCCTCCTCTTACAAATGTTGAATTTGTATACGTTCACACTAACGTGACATGCAATATTCACGGTGTTTTGAGGTGTTGGTAAATTTAAATAGTATTGTTTGAGGAATCAATATTATTCTAAATTTAGAGTCCTGACCAAAATTTATTTTGTGATTCTTAGGATGACTTTCAATCCACTAGCCATTATTCTAAAAGAGAATAGACTTACTGGTCCCAACTATATAGATTGGAAAAGAAACCTGAATATTGTCTTAACTGCTGAAAGTTATAAGTTTGTACTGTCAGAGGTATGCCCAGATACACCTAATGGTGACTCTACCCCAGAGGAGATTGAGTATCATAAGAAATGGGTAAAAGCAGATGAGATGGTGCGGTGTTACATTTTGGCTTCAATGTCAAATGTATTGCAACATCAGCATCAAGATTTACTAACTGCTTATGATATAATGAACAATCTCAAAGAACTCTTTGGGCACCAGAGTCGGACTGCTAGGCAAGAGGCAATGAGAAAGTTAATGACAACCACCATATCTGAGGAGACACCCGTAAGGGATCATATCCTCAAAATAATGTCTTATCTGAATGAAATACAAGTCCTTTGAGGAGAAATCGATGAGGAAACCCAGGTCGATATAATTCTCCAAACGCTATCCAGAAGTTTTGAGTAGTTTCGCCTGAACTATAACATGAACAAAAGAGAGTATACGTTGGCGGAACTTCTGACAGAACTACAGGCAGCAGAAGGAATATTTCGTCACAGTTCTCAGATTCACTATGCTGAAAATGGTTCTACTTCTAAGTCGAAAGACAAGAAGAAGAAGAAACAGATCTTTTCAGCAAAGAAAATGAATAAACCTTAGGGTACAGGACAAAAAGCTGGAATGAAGAAGTCGAAGGGCAAGTGCTTCATCTGCAAACAGTCAGGACATTGGAAGGTTGACTGTGCTCGTAGGAATCAGAACAATAAAGGTATATCTCATGATCTAGTAGTTGAAACATGTTTAGCGGTGTTATCTACAAGCACCTGGTGTGTAGATACAGGAGCCACGAATCATGTATGCTATTCTTTGCAGGGGTTCTAAGAAACCCGACGACTATTTGAAGGAGAGATAACCGTTTGCATGGGCAATACTACTAAGGTGACGGCTGTTGTAGTGGGAGACGTCTACTTATCTTTTGATAGGAATAGAAGTTTGATTTTAAGAAATTGTCTTTATGTACCCAGTTTAGAAAGAATTTAATTTCAGTTTCTAAACTGTATTTGGATGAATATTATGTTTCCTTTAGTAACAATGTGGTTATAAAGAGAAATAAGGTGATTATCTGTTCTGGTGTTGGCAATTTATATACTTTAAATCTAATTTCTCCCACAATGCAAAATATGGAAATTAATAACACATCTTCTAACCTTAATAAGAGAAAAGAACCTTCGGAAATGAACCAAACGTATCTTTGGCATCTAAGGCTTGGTCATATTAACTTAAATAGGATTCAAAGACTCATAGTCGATGGACTCTTGGGTTCATTAGAGTTGGAAAACTTTCCAACCTGTGAATCTTGCTTGGAAGGTAAAATGACCAAGAGACCTTTTAAGGCCAAAGGGTATAGAGCCAAAGATGCGTTAGAACTAGTTCATTCTGATTTGTGTGGTTCTATGTCTATCCAGGCAAGAGGTGGTTATGAATATTTCGTCTCCTTTATAGATGATTATTCAAGATATGGATACATTTACTTGATGCACCGCAAGTCTGAATGCTTTGATAAGTTCAAAGAATAAATGGCTGATGTGGAGAAACATCTTGGTAAAAGTATCAAGACACTACGGTCTGACCGTGGTGGCGAATACCTCTTTGGAGAGTTTAGGAATTACTTAACAGAAGTCGGGATTCAATCCCAATTGTCTACACCTGGTACACCCCAACAGAATGGTGTGGTAGAATGAAGGAATAAGACTCTTATGGAAATGGTTAGATCGATGATGAGTTATTCAGAATTACCAAATTCGTTTTGGGGATATGCTCTGGATACAGCAGTTTATATTTTGAATATGGTACCTTCTAAAACAGTTCCTTCTACTCCCATGGAATTATGTAATGGGCATAAGCCTAGTCTGAATCATATCCGGATATGGGATAGTCTAGTACATGTGCTGAAGGGAGATACTGACAAGTTGGAATCACGTACAGAAGTTTGTCTGTTTGTGGGATATCCTAAGGGAACGAAAGGTGGTTTGTTTTATAATCCTAAAAATTAGAAGATCATTGTTAGCACCAATGCTCGATTTTTAGAAGAAGATTATGTAATGAACCATAAGCCCATGAGTGAAATTGTTCTAGAAGAAATAAGAGATGACACGTCTACTTTAGTACCAACAGTACAAGATGAAGTACCACAAGAAACTGCAACACGTATCACACATGATACACAACCAGAGACAGTGCCTCGTCGTAGTGGGAGGGTTGTAAGGCAACCTGAGAAATTCATATTTTTGGGAGAGTCTTTGGATTTGATCCCGGGTAAACATGAACCTGATCCCTGAACATATGACGAAGCACTCCAAGATATAGATGCGGTATCTTGGCAAAAGACAATGAATTCTGAAATAGAGTCTATGTATTCTAATAAGGTCTGAGAGCGTGTAGAACCACCAGATGGTGTAAAAGCCGTTGGATGCAAATGAATCTACAAAAGGAAAAGAGGGACAGACGGGAAGGTAGAAACCTTCAAAGCAAGGCTTGTTGCAAAAGGGTATACTCAGAAAGAGGGAATTGATTATTAGGAGACTTTTTCGCCGGTAGCTATGCTAAAGTCTATCCGGATACTCTTATCCATTGCTGCTCATATGGATTATGAGATTTTGCAAATGGATGTCAAGACAGCATTCCTTAACGGAAGTCTTGAAGAAAACATTCATATGAAGCAACCAGAAGGGTTCATTGAAAAAGGCAAAAAACATCTAGTGTGCAAGTTCAATCGGTCCATTTATGGACTGAAGCAAACTTCAAGATCTTAGAACATCCGGTTTAATGAAGTAATCTAGTCATATGGATTTATTTAGTGGCCAGATGAGTCTTGTGTATATAAGAAGTGTAACGGAAACGTGGTGGTATTTCTTGTACTATACGTAGATGATATTTTGTTAATTGACAACAATGTCAAGGTATTATCGGACGTAAGGGTATGGTTGTCCAAACAATTTGATATGAATGACTTAGGAGAATGTGCACACATTCTTGGGATCAAAGTTATAAGGGATCGCAAGAAAAGAATGTTGTGTCTATCTTAAGCTTCATATATAGATACAATCCTTGCTCGTTTTAGCATGCAGAACTCCAAGAAAGGTTTCTTACCTTTTAGGTATGGAGTAGCCTTATCTAAAGAGATGTCTCCAAATATATCAAAGGAGATAGAGGATATGAAGGCAGTTCCTTATGCTTCGGCTGTAGGAAGCCTTATGTATGCAATGCTGTGTACGTGACCCGATATCTGTTTTACCGTGGGTATGGTTAGCAGATATCAGAGTAACCCTGGATAAGGACATTGGACTGCTATAAAGCATATATTGAAGTACCTGAGAAGGACTAGAGATTATATGCTAGTTTACCAAGCAAACGATTTGCTCCCTGTGGGTTACACGGATTCGGATTTCCAATTAGATAGGGACAACAGTAAGTCTACATCAGGCTATGTGTTTACTTTAGGAGGTGGAGTTATTGCATGGAGGAGTGTTAAGTAAAAATGTGTTTCAAACTCAACCATGGAAGCTGAGTATGTGGCAGCCTCTGAGGCAACCAAAGAAGCAATATGACTCAGGAACTTTCTAATGGACTTGGATGTGATTCCTGGTTTGCCCAAAATCATCACAATTTATTGTGATAATAGCGGTGCAGTTGCAAACTCGAAGGAACCACGAGCCCATAAGGCGAGTAAACATATAGAGCGCAAGTACCACCTGATACGAGACATTGTCAAGCGAGGAGAAGTTGTTGTCGCCAAGATTGCATCAGCAGATAACCTGGCAGATCCTTTCACTAAGGCCCTTCCGGCGAAAGCTTTTGATCGACATGTGGAGGGGATGAGAATCAGATGTATGGCAGCAGATATGACAACTTAGTCTTTTAGTATAAGTGGGAGATTGCTAGAGTGTATACTAAAAGCCTAGCTTTTGTAAACATTTATTTTTGAAATAAAATAATCACATTGGTCAAATGTCTATATTTATTTGTTAAATATAGTTGTTCAATTAATTTATAAAATAGATAATGTCACACACAGAAGATCATATTATCAACTCTTTATAAATTATAAACAGTTGCTCACGAGTAATATGGAAAGGAATAAACTGTTGGAGGATCGGTGGCCGGCTTGAAGGGGGGTTGGATAGACGGCACCCCCAAATCGTTAGCTTCCTACACTATTGTTAGCTTGCGCAGCGGAATACAAATAAAAACAAACAAGCTAAACTAAATACAAGACAAAGAAAGGAAATGCAAACCAAACCGCTAACACGTTCGATGTAACGTGGTTCGGAGATGATGCTCCTACTCCACGGCTGTCCGTAAGGTGGACGATCCCTCAATCCGTCGGTGGATTAGTCCCCGAAAACTCCGGCTAGCTCAACCTCCTTGTGGGTGGAGAAACCTCACCACAATACTCACCAACAACACTTGGACACAAGGGAACCTTGAGCACTTTGGTGACTACTAATTAGGCTTTAACCAAGTCTAATTTCGTCGCCTTGGCCGGCCATACCAAGCTCCTTCTTATAGAGCTTGGAACAAATCAGAACCTGATTTGCCCGTTACCAGTCGACTGGTATCGGCACCAGTCGACTGGTGCCAGCCCAACGACTATCTCAACGACTCTCTGCTACAGTGCATCAGTCGACTGGTCCATATACAAGTCGACTGCTACAGTAACTGCTACAGTGCGCTACAGTAACTGCTACAGTAAACCCCTAAAACTAGGATTTTACTCCGAGTACAATCTCTCATGCACTCGTACCCTCACGACTCATTTGACTCTTCTTGCAGCCTTGACCTCTTGCCTTCAAGCCTACTTCCTTTGGCTCTCGTCCCTCGGATGCATCCAAGCCCGCGGCTCGTCCCCAATGCCATCCTTCGTGTATGCCTCGAAGTTGCTTCCCTCGGCCCTTGTCCTCGTTGCCTTGTCCACGGTCCCTCGGATGCTCCATCCTTCACCGGACCCGAAGCCGTCAACCTGAGTCACATGTGTCACCTGCAGTCCTGCACAACTCAAGTACACATATCAAATAACGAGGGTAATCCTAACTTAAACCCTTTGCCCAAACACCAAAACACATGGTCCCGCGGACCATTGGGATTGCTCCAACAATCTCCCCATTTTTGGTGTTTGGCAATACGTTTAAGTTAAGAAAAACATATAGCAAATAAACATGCTAAAAACAATGGACTTACGATGCCAAGGCTACACTCTTGGACTTACTCCGCCAAATGGACTTACGTTGCCAAGGCTACACACGTGGCAACCGCCGAATGGACTTACATTGCCAAGGCTACACACTTGGCAACCACCGAATGGACTTACATTGCCAAGGCTACACACTTGGCAACCGCCGAAACAATGCATCATGCATTTGAACCTATCCCAAGGCTCCCCCTACACCTAAGCTCCTTATTGAGCTAGGATTTTATCACCAGGCTTTTTAAGAACCTATCACAAGGCTCCCCCTACGCAAAGGCACTAAAGGTTTTCCCAACTAAACCTTACTTCTCCCCCTTTGCCTAACATCCAAAAAGTTCTCCAACAATATCCCAATTGTTGAAAACTTATCATCCAAACTGACCCTAAACTCATGTATTAATCCCCCTTGAATCCCATACATCTAAGCGAGTTGACATGGTCTCAAACCAATGCTGAAAACAGTTTCAGACTGGTATCAGTCGACTGCCCCCTTCGACATAACCTTACAGAAGCATTCTGTGGTCGAAATCTACTGTTACCAGTCGACTGGTATCATCACCAGTCGACTGGTATCGATAAAATGAGCTTACAGAGATATTCTGTGCTCAAAAACACTGTTACCAGTCGACTGGTATCTGTACCAGTCGACTGGTACCCTATTTCTGAAAAAATCAACATTTTCAGGCCAACTTCAGAAATGTACCAGAAATTCCCTAGACCTCCAAAAATTCCCAAATTTTGTGGAGAGGTCTATTGTACCCTTGTCTACTTGGGAAAAATACATTATAAAATGTATCTATCACCAATCCCAAGATTGACATAAAATCCAAAACTAGCTAAATGGTTCAATTGAACCTTGACCTAAAGTCCTAGTTTTGGCTTCCTCTTGATGTATTTGCCCATACCAACCCATAATGCATCCCTAACATTGGTTTATATGACATCTATACATCCAAAATCAATTTTCAAGTTATATGACCCCCAAATGTCATATTTCTTGTATGAAACACAAACCATGTGCGCCAAATCCCTAGGTTTGAGACTCAAGTCCGTCTCCAAACCATTTGGCACACTTCATGGCTCCTCTAGACTCCCAAGTTGTACCCACCTGAGATCCATTGTCCATGGGTCCCAATTTGACTCTTGGAGCTTCCCCTAGAGCTCTTAACCTTAGCCATCTTCTTAGATGCTTTCTCCATTATGGCTAAACCACAGTGGTGCACCTTGGACACATCATCCTTGCCATAATCATATGCAACCCTAGCATATTTCTTCTCATTGGCTTTAGATGACTCTACCTTGCCCTTCTCATGTGCCACCCTAGCACATGGTCTCCTTTTGGCCTTGGAGGGATTAGATCGGTATCCCAAACCCGATCTATCATTGTTGGGTTTTTGGCTACCCAACACCATACTTAATCCCTTAGATCCAATAGTGAATCTCTTAAGGAATTTCTCTAAACCATCAAGCTTTGCCTTCAAAGCTTGATTCTCCCTTTCTAGGTTCCTAAACCTAGAGTCAACATGTCCACCTTGGACATTCCTAGACCTACCCTTTCTAGGCATATGTCTCCCCTTCTTGGGATTAATGCCTTGGTTCTCTATTACCTTCTTCTCCTTAGGTAATGAGAATTTAACTTGCCTAGGTCTATCATGCATAGGTCTCCTAGGGTTATGATCAACATTTACCCTACTCCTATCATGATATTTAAATCTAAAATTTTTCATTGCTACATAATGATAATCATTATTTTTCCTAGCATGCATGGGAACATAAGAATTTAAATTTGAATTATATTTCAAATTAGGGTATACCTCCCTTACCCTTGAAGCTCCCCCTTGATTTGAGCTCCTCTTCTTCTTCTCCCATTTCTTTAAATGTGCAAGCTTCTTAAGCTCCTTCTTCTTTGGGCATTTGGTGTGGAAGTGACCCTTCATTCCACATGTGAAGCATACAATGTGCATCCTCTTCATTTGGGTTTCTTCATTCCTACCACCCATGTTAGCATTTAAAATAACTTGATTGGGTTTAGGAATTACCTTCTTCTTACCCATAGGACATCTACTCTTGTAGTGTCCTTTCTCCTTGCAACCGAAGCAAGTTATGTTATTCTTTGACTTCACTTCGGTGGAGGTGCTTGCTAAATTGACCTCTTCCAAGACCTCTTCTTCATCCTCTTCACTTGTCTTGGATTTTTCTTCAATTCTTGAGGATGTTGATGATATCTCATCTTCCTTCTCCTCCTCGGATGTTGAGCATGGCTCAACTTCCGTTTGCTCCTCCTCAACTTGAGCAATTAAACCCATCTCCTTGGGTTCTTCTTCTTCTTGTGTAGGTTTAGGTTCTTCTTGTAGAACCATCTTCACCTTGCTCCACAACTCGTGGGCGTTCTTATACTCACCTACACTATTTATCACATGATTAGGTAAAATATCAATCAATATAGATATTACCTTTGAATTTGCCTTTGATCGTGTGGTTTGCTCTTCCGTCCAATGTCGTGGTCGGAGTGTTTTTCCCTTCTTGTCTCTTGGGACTTCGAATGGGTACTTGATCACCATCATTGTATCCCAATCCATGTCGAAGAAGACTTCCATCTTCATCATCAAAAATTAGATGCCCCCAAGGCTTCCTCCTTCAAATTTCGGCGGTTCTATTAAGCCGGCCATCTTCTTGTAGTTGCTCTTCTCGACGGTTAGTCCGGTGAAGTGCGACCTTGGCTCTGATACCACTTGTTGGAGGATCGGTGGCCGGCTTGAAGGGGGGTTGGATAGACGGCACCCCCAAATCGTTAGCTTCCTACACTATTGTTAGCTTGCGCAGCGGAATACAAATAAAAACAAACAAGCTAAACTAAATACAAGACAAAGAAAGGAAATGCAAACCAAACCGCTAACACGTTCGATGTAACGTGGTTCGGAGATAATGCTCCTACTCCACGGCTGTCCGTAAGGTGGACGATCCCTCAATCCGTCGGTGGATTAGTCCTCGGAAACTCCGGCTAGCTCAACCTCCTTGTGGGTGGAGAAACCTCACCACAACACTCACCAACAACACTTGGACACAAGGGAACCTTGAGCACTTTGGTGACTACTAATTAGGCTTTAACCAAGTCTAATTTCGTCGCCTTGGCCGGCCATACCAAGCTCCTTCTTATAGAGCTTGGAACAAATCAGAACCTGATTTGCCCGTTACCAGTCGACTGGTATCGGCACCAGTCGACTGGTGCCAGCCCAACGGCTATCTCAACGGCTCTCTGCTACAGTGCATCAGTCGACTGGTCCATATACCAGTCGACTGCTACAGTACGCTACAGTAACTGCTACAGTGCGCTACAGTACTGCTACAGTACCGCTACAGTAAACCCCTAACACTAGGATTTTACTCCGAGTACAATCTCTCATGCACTCGTACCCTCACGACTCATTTGACTCTTCTTTGTAGCCTTGACCTCTTGCCTTCAAGCCTACTTCCTTTGGCTCTCGTCCCTCGGATGCATCCAAGCCCGCGGCTCGTCCCCAATGCCATCCTTCGCGTATGCCTCGAAGTTGCTTCCCTCGGCCCTTGTCCTCGCTGCCTTGTCCACGGTCCCTCGGATGCTCCATCCTTCACCGGACTCGAAGCCGTCAACCTGAGTCACATGTGTCACCTGCAGTCCTGCACAACTCAAGTACACATATCAAATAACGAGGGTAATCCTAACTTAAACCCTTTGCCCAAACACCAAAACACATGGTCCCGCGGACCATTGGGATTGCTCCAACATAAACCATTAGTAAATTCGTAGTGTAATTAAGTATTAGTTTATCTTGACTAATAAATTACACTAGTACACTCTAAGTGTATTGAGTATGACCATTTTAGGTAAGTTCTTTTTATACTGATTTAATAAAAGAACTAGACCTTAGTTATTATGGAAGTGTGTGTTCTTAATCCTAATATAATAACAATCACATATATTTTGTATTTATTTCTTTAACTTATCAAAGGGTGAGATTTAGCTTGATAAATCAATAGGCCCGATAAGTTGGGAAATGATATTGCTTATAGTGTGTGTTGTTGATAATAGAAGGAAACTGTGTCATAGTAAATCTAGGTTGAGAATATCCCCAAGAGGAGCTCATAAGGATTGTCATGTTAAACCCTGCAGGTGCACTTAGCCCGACATGACAATGAGGTTGAGTGGTACTACTCTTGGACTTAGATATTAATTAAGTGAGTTGTCAGTAACTTACTTAATTAGTGGACATTCGTTATCTTAAACACAGGGAGACTAACTCACTCATGATAAGAAGGAGCCCATAAATGTAATTTGGGATTGGTGCGGTAGTGTAACAATAACTCTCTAGTGGAATGAGTTATTGTTGATAAACTTGAGTTGTGTGTTCGGGGCGAACACGGGACACTTAAGTTCATCGGAAGGCCAAAACCAATTTCTCTTCTAGGTCCCTGTCGTAGCCTCATTAAAGCCTCAAGTCCATCCAAATATAAGCCCATCTTGGTGTCTAAGAAGGGGACCAGTCCAATGCTTGGTGACCAAGCAAGGGCCGACCACATCCTCCTCTATGGGGGCCGACCTTATTGCTTGGTGACCAAGCAAGTAGGGGCCGGCCATGATTAGTTCAAATAAGAGGGGTGTTTTGAATTTTTAAAATCTTCTCTTTGTAGAAAACTACAAGTTTTAAAAGAGAGTTTTTAAAATATAAAACTTTCCTTATTTGAATTATGCCACATGGTTTAATAGAAAGTTTAAAAGTTTTAAAACTTTCCTTTTTTTAACCATCCTCATGGTTTTAGAAAAAGGAAGAGAAGTTTTAAATTTTAAATCTTTTAATTTTGTAACCATGGTTAAAAAAGGAAATTTGTTGAAGAGAAGTTTTTAATTTTAAAATATGGTTTTAATTTTTAAAACTTTATTTTTTTAACATACACTTTAAGAAACTAAAAGAGAGCTTGTAAAATTTTATAAAGGTTTGTAAAATTTTTACAAAAATTATTTTTTCTTTCCTTATAGTGGTCGGCCACCCTTGCTTGGTGCCCAAGCAAGGGGCCGACCAAGTTTAAATCAAGTTAATCATTGATTTGGTGATTGATTCAATCAAGAGGAAAGAAAAGAAAAAATAAAAAGGGAAAAGGAAAAACAAGAGGAAGATTTTAATTTTTGTAAAAATTCTTCCCTTATTTGCCTTGGGCGAGTAATATAAAAGAAGGGGTGAGGAGGCCTCATGAGTATACAACTCTTAGGGTGCGTTTGGTTCAAGTTATCATGTATAACCTTGGTTATGTGATTACTAGGTAATCACATAACCAAGGTTATGGGGAATAAAACATAACCAAATGTTGCTTGGTTCAACTTAGGTAATGCAACAAAAACTTGTTTGTTTGAAGGTTTTAATGAATACCTCAGTTTAATATTTTACCATATTACCCTCAGTTACAAAATCAACTATAGATATTATTATTATTATTATTATTATTATTTATTTTTTTTACTTTTCTTTTTCTTGTATATTTTTTTTTTACTTTTTTATGTGTTTTTTATTTTTTTAATGTTTTTATATTTTTTTATATTATTTATATTTATATTTTTTTATATTTTTACATTTTTTTAAATTTTAATTTTAATTTATTTATTTTATTTTTTTTAATTTTTAAATTTATATTTTTTAAAATTTTTTATTTTTAAAATTATTTAGTTTTAAAAAAAATTTTAAACATTTTTTTTATTTTTTAATAGTTTTTTACTTTTTTTCTCTTTTTTCCATGTTTTTTCTTATCGGAGGGTGTTTTTTGTAGAAAAAATTCGTTAACCTCAGAATCAAGAAAAATCTTAGTTTTATGAGGTTTTCCGATTTCGGGCTGCATGACCCTTTTGTTGACGTGTCAGGCATGAAACATTACTCGGGAATCATCGAATACCTAAACCAAACAAGGTTTCTGTTGATAACCTTGGATGGATAACCAAGGTTATCAAGAATAACTCCGAACCAAACGCACCCTTATTCTCTTGGTGGAGACTCTCTTGGTGGTCGGTCCTCTCTCTCCTTCTCTTCTCCCTTTGCTCTCTTTTCTTTTGTGGTGGTGGTGGCCGAAAGTTTAAGAAGGAGGAGTTTTTTTTTTTGGGGTGGTGTTCATCTTGGAGATCGTCGCCCACACGACGTCCAAGGTGAGGCGAGGAATACGGCAGAAGATCGTGAGGTTATTAACTTGCAAATAAAAGGTATAACTAGTAATTTTCTTCCGCATCATGTTAGTTATTTTTCTTTGTTAGAATTCCAAACACAAGAGACATTAGATCTAGTTTTTCGAATTAGTAATTCGTGTTTGTGTTTTTATTTGTTTTTTGAATTTGTGATTCGATTATTCTTTTTGGTTAAACCTAGAGTTATATAAGGAAGTTAAATATTAGCTTTCCTTAAAAGACTTTGTCTAGGCGGTGGTGGATGCTCCCATACCCAAGAAGGTTATGTGCCTCACCATGCAGTCCTGGAAGCCAATTTTGGAAATTAATATTTAATTGAATTTATAATGTAGGTGGATTTGGATCAATAGTGTTAAGTTCCGCTTGTGATCCAAGTTCAGGTCGGATCCTCTGTCCCTATTTCTCTCTGTCCCCGTGTCCCACTGCCGATCGGACGGGCCATATTATATCCCAAGGATGCCTTGCACATCACGAGGATACTGCACACATCTTAAAGATGTCATGATGCATTGAAATGTAATCTGGTCCGTCTGATCGGCAGTGGGACACAGGGACAGAGAGAAATGGGGACTGAGGATCTGAACTAAGTCTAAACCATTAAGAACAGATAAGTTAAATTTGAAATCAATAATGTTAAGTTCCGTTTGCGATTCCTAATTTAACTTCTAAAGAACACAATAGATTATTTAGGAAAAGTTCGACACTTGTACAAAATTTTTGTACAGTGGAACCGGTACGATCTTCCTAGGACTAACCAACAATTGGTATCAGAGCTAGGGTTTGCCTCTGTGTGTTTTGATTTTCAAATTAATTATGCACATGCCATACATAATTTAGGTAGGATAATAATAGGATGTGCTAACTTTGTGGTTGCAGACTCCAACTATTATGACATATAGATATTGTGTGTGATTGGACCCTTGGACATGTCAAGGGCATTATTTTGTGTGCATGATTGTATGTATCAAATACAGCAGAAGCTGTATTATTTTTAGAATTTTATTTTTGTTCGATATAGAATACATGTACATTCCTTTATGGAATATAGGATCGATATATGTAAAATTCTATATTTGTCGTGGATCGTATCTTTGCGAGACGTGGTGCTATTGGAGGACCAGAGACGCAGCGGAATAAGAAGCAAAATAGATGCGACAACTTGACCCGATTTCGGTGGCTAAAGATGGCAGCAGCTAGGGTTAGAACATACTGAAGACAGTGATGGAAAAAGCCATAATAGTTGGAAAATTAATTTTCAAATTTATTGCTTTTATTTACTATGATGTATATGTGCATGTGATATATGCTAGCATAGGTTAAAATCCTCATTTTTAAATAACTAAGTGGGAGAGGGATTTTAATAAATTCCACGGTCTCCATTACGAGTTTGTAAGTGATGCAACAAGCTTGTGTGTTGGCTCTGAGTGCCTCCCTCTACAACGGATGAGTTTGTTGCGGATCACTAGATCAAACTTCCTTTATGGATGATTATAGGAAATTATTTAGGAGTGTGTAATTTTCTCCAACTGAAGGGGCACAATCCTATTTAATGGACTAAGTATCAAGTAATGGTATACACTTAGACGCATTCAATAATATCCTCCCCAACGGAGTCACTGCTATTGTTTTGTGTGACCAAAGGAAAACCAACTATTAATTTTATTTGTCATAAAGTTAGGATGACAAAATAATAAAATTAATGTGTTACACCCTTCTCTTACAAATGTTGAATTTGTATACGTTCATACTAACGGTGTTTTGAGGTGTTGGTAAATTTAAATAATATTGTTTGAAGAATCAATATTATTCTAAATTTAGAGTCCTGACCAAAATTTATTTTGTGATTCTTAGGATGACTTTCAACCCACTGGCCATTATTATAAAAGAGAATAGACTTACTGGTCCCAACTATATAGATTGGAAAAGAAAATTGGATATTGTCTTAACTACTGAAAGCTATAAGTTTGTACTGTCAGAGGTATGCCCAGATACACCTAATGGTGACTTTACCCCAGAGGAGATTGAGTATCATAAGAAATGGGTAAAAGCAGATGAGATGGCGCGATTTTACATTTTGGCTTCAATGTCAAATGTATTGCAACATCAACATCAAGATTTACTAACTGCTTATTATATAATGAACAATTTCAAAGAACTCATTGGGCACCAGAGTTAGACTGCTAGGCAAAAGGCAATGAGAAAGTTAATGACAACCACCATGTCTGAGGGGACACCCGTAAGGGATCATACCCTCAAAATGATGGCTTATCTGAATGAAATACAAGTCCTTGGAGGAGAAATCGATGGGGAAACCCAGGTCGATATAATTTTCCAAACGCTACCCAGAAGTTTTGAGCAATTCCACCTGAACTATAACATGAACAAAAGAGAGTATACGTTGGCGGAACTTCTGACAGAACTACATGCAGCAAAAGGAATATTTCGTCACAGTTCTCAGATTCACTATGCTAAAAATGGTTCTACTTCTAAGTCGAAAGACAAGAAGAAGAAGAAACATGTCTTTTCAGCAAAGAAGATGAATAAACCTCAGGGTACAGGATAAAAAGATGGAATGAAGAAGTCGAAGGGCAAGTGCTTCATCTGCAAGCAGTCAGGACATTGGAAGGCGGACTGTCCTCATAGGAATCAGAACAATAAAGGTATATTTCATGCTCTAGTAGTTGAAACATGTTTAGCGGTGTTATCTACCAGCACCTGGTGTGTAGATACGGGGGCCACTGATCACAACAATACCTAACTAACTTACTTTGTCATTCATCAAAATCTTAGTTTGATCATCAGTGCAACCTGCACCAATAAATTCATGTATAAGAAATGATGTAGAAAGCTTATTTAAAACGATTCTACAATAATAATTGTTGGGGTTGCAAGGTTGCAAACATAGTCCCACATTGAAAACACATGGGAAAGATCATGAGTTTATAAGAGAAAAGATATCTTCATTGGCGTGTGGCCTATTGGGTAGAGTCCAAGAGCAAAACCATGAGGGCTTAGGCCCAAAGTGGACAATATTATACTATTGTGGAGACATCTAAATTCTTTTCGATCCTACAATTGGTATCAGAGCCCGGACTGCCAGAAGGTTTAACCGTCGACTGTGCACAAGTGCTATGGTCTGATTTAGCCATGTGGGTACAATATTGACCTCGAACAAAGAAAGTGGGAGCTCTTATGTTCAGATCAAGAGGACCAGACACCAAGCAGGAAGTCCTAGTTGCGGTTAGGCAAGGAAATCCTAGTAGGTTGGATAGACCGAGGGGCAGGAAGACCTGGTGGGTCGAGGATCGGACATGGGAAGCCTGTGGTCCTTTGTTTGAGGGGGGATTATTGGGGTTGCAAGGTTGCAAACATAGTCTCACATTGAAAACACATGAGAAAGATCATGAGTTTATAAGAGAAGATATTCCATTGGTGAAGCCTTTTGGGTAAAGCCCAAGAGCAAAACCATGAGGGCTTAGGCCCAAAGTGGATAATATCATAATATTGTGGAGATATTTAAATTCTTTTCGATCCTACAATAATTACCGCCACAAATGAGATCCTTGGACTCCTCCCTTTCTAAATATATAAATTTTTTATTATTTTGAACCACTAAGGTCCATCACATGATTTCAACCAAAAAAGACATATGGATCTAAAGATCTTAAAATAGCATGAAACAAGGACATATGTGCTCGGCTAGTACTCCTGAATCTATCCATTCCCTCAAACACAATTGTGATGCATCACATTGAGCGCAACATTTTTTTCAACTCAATGTGGATAATAGAAATGATGTTGGAAGCTCATTATAAATAATACGATGATGATGATTGACAAGCTCCACAAATTACATCCTTAGACTCCTCCCTTTCTGAATATAAAAAATTTTGATTTATCGAATGACTATGGTCCATAAGCTGGTTTTGTCCAAAAATAACATATGGACTTAGAAATCTCGGAATGATATTGAACAAGGAACTATATGCTTGACTAGTGCTCCTGAATGTATCTGCCTTCAAATACCATTGTGCTACAATGTATTGAGCACATGGATAGATTAATTAGGAGCATTAGCCGATCACATATAACCTTGATTTAGTGTCATTTCGAGATCTTTAGGCCCATAAACAACTTTTAGACAAAACTGTCTGATGGACCTTAGTGTTGGACAATCAACCTCAAGGGTTTCAATGTTTGACAATGTACTTAAATCTTGCCAGTTTGACTACGAGTTGAACCAAACAGGACTTGATGTTTGAAATAGAGGTGTCTAGTTAGGATTAGATGACTAGTAAGGGTAAGTCTTAATCGGAGGTTAGGCATGTGAGAAGTATATTGAGTGACTAATCTTAACTGGAGATTAAGGAAGAGTAAGTCCTAATCAGAGATTAGACAGGTGAGAAGTCTATCTAGTGACTAGTTTTAACTGGAGGTTAGGCAAGGAGAAGTCTTGATGACTGAAGCTAGGTGATGAAAGTCATGATGAGTAAAGTCAAGCGGTGAAATTCCTAGTGAGAGAAGCTATATAGTGAAAGCCCTAGTAATGAAGCTAGATAGTGAAAAATCCTAGGGGAAGGTAACCCTAGATAATGAGAAGTTTTGAAGGAGTGAACTCTAAGCATGTGTGAGTCTGCGCACGGTCGACTGGACCAGCAAATATTGAATACTGCTAACACTACTTTACTTTAATATTTTATATTTGTTGTGTTAACTTGGTGTTGTAGGAAAGTGGGGGTGGAAATTTAGGTTGGCAGGTTGGAACATCAAAATTTGAACCGGACCTGATTAATATTTCGGTGCAAATTATTCGACCCAAACTCGACCTATTTATCTGTATTTGACCCGAACCCGACCTGAAATGACTCACAATCTGAATCCAACCCGAACTCGACCCGACTCGAAATGACCTATTTATAAAAACATATTCATCTTAACTCGAATCCGACTCGAAAAAGAAACTTTTTATTAAAATATGCTTATTTTAACCCGAACTCAACTAGAATTCGACCCAAACTCGACCCAAAAATATTTATAAATTAGTTCGCGGGTTGTAATTGGGTCATTTCAGGTTAACCTAAACCCGACCCATTTATTAATTGTGTCAATCAGGTCAACTCGAACTCGACCCAAACCCAATAAGGCCTGATTCTAACATGATTTTTTTTTCATATTTGGTTCAGTCGTGTTTCCATGTCGGGTCAGAAATTGCCACCGTTGCAGGAAAGTGTTAGTTGATCAAGTTGATCAAACACTAAGTAGGATTAGAGAAAGTCCAAACAAGCCTAGAGGATGAGATGTTTAACATGTGAGGTCAAGTAAACAACTGAAGGAGAGAGATCTAGTGAGGAAGAGTCCCAGTAGGCTATAGGCGTTGATCTAACTTAGATCCATTTTGAAAATATAAGTTGAGACCAAGACTAGATCGTGGTCATGTCAGGCATGATCTAATTCATAAATTAATTTATACATCGGTGCTAACTCTATTTTGAAAGTAATTTTGTTATTTGGACTAACATGATTGTGCAAGAGCTTAAAACAAAATTAAAATTAGGATGAACAGTGCTCAAGGCGCCTCAGCTGATTAGAAGCGCCTTGGATTGATGGAGGTGTTGGGACCTTGACGCCCAGCTAGAGGGGGTGAATAGCCGATCACCCTAATCATCGCATCCTACACTTTTTAGTATGCAACAGAAATACAAAACAAAATATTAACAAATATAAAGCTAAACCCTAAATAATACAAAGAAGAAAACCCAGCAAACTTTAGCACGTTTGGTTACGTGGTTCGGAGATAACTTGCTCCTACTCCACGACGTGTCCGTAAGGTGGACGAAACCTCAATCCGTCGATGGATCAATTCTCGAAAAACCTCGAGCTAGCACGATCTCCTTGTGGGTGGAGAAACCTCGCCACAACCTTGATCACGTACACACGGATCACACACAAGAGCTAGAAAGACTACTGATAGAGGTTAACCACCTCTATTTCATCAACCTTACCCAAGCACCCCAAGATCTAATAAACAGAGATCGGGAGGAAAACACCTACTATTTTCTCCACCCACCAGTCGATTGGTAAAAACACCAGTCGACCGGTCCTAAGTGGAATTCAACCGTTACAGGTCAATGGCTCGATACCAGTCGACTAATGAAAATATCAGTCGATTGCTCCACATGTGTTGAGCGAACAAAGACATTCTATTCGCTACCAGTCGACTGATGAAAACACCAGTCGACTGCTACAAAAAGTGCTACAGTAACTGGTATAGTGAAACCATGGACTTAATATTTTACCCTGAGTATAATTTTTCATGCACTCGTCCTTGCCCGCACAACCTAGACCTAGCCTTATAGCCTCCTCCATCAGCCTCGCGTCTCTTGGATGCCTCCCCATCCTTGACGCCTTATCTTCTGGAGCTTCCATCGGACTTGTCATTGTTGTCAGATCTTCCTTTGCTAAGAGGCCGCACCTCCGGGACTTCATCCATTGCCAAGTCACATTTGGACTTACGTTGCCAAGACTACATGCTTGGACTTACACCACCAAGACTCACCTTTGGAGTTTCCTCCTTTGCCAAGATCACACTTGGACTCTCCTTGTTGTACCTGTATCATGCACACTCACAATGCATATTAAATACAACAATAAACCTAACTTAAAATTTTGCCCAAACATCAAAACCTAGGATACATAAATTGCTCTAACAGGAGGTGCCTCCACCCAAATAAACCTCACAGATGAAGTTTCAGCCACTAGAAGTGCCTTGGGTTGGTCGGAGGCACCTCAGATGGCAATGGAGGGGCCCTCAAATGATTGATGACGTCTCCAGAAGGATAACGTCCGAAGACTTCAAATCAGATTAGCTTGAATGGAGGCACCTTGGGTCATTAGAGGCGCCTCCTGTTGGTTGCTACTTGGAAAACCTAATGGTTCCACTGTACAAAAATTTTGTACAAAGGTCTGAACCTTTTCCTAGCTACCATGTGTTCTTTTAAATTAAACTTGGATCGTCTGCGGAACTTAACACGTTTGATCCAAAGTTTAATCTATTTGTTCTTTTAGGTTTAGACTTGGATCTCCTGCGGAACTTAACACGTTCGATCCAAATCACCTAGGTTATTAATTTTATTAAATATTAGTTTCCAAAATTAGCTTCCAGGACTACATGGCGAGGCACATGACCTTCTTGGATATGGGAACAACCACCACCGCCTAGACAAAGTCTTTTAAGGAAAGTTAATATTTAATTTCCTTAAATAACTTTAGGTCAACCGAAAAGAACAATCAAATCACAAGGAAAAGAAAAACAAAAGAACACAACATCGAAAACTAATTCGAAATACTAGAATCGCATGCCTCTTGTATTTGGTATTTTTACATAAAGATAAAACTAGTATGATGCGGAAATTAAATATTAGTATACCTTTTCTTTTGCAAGCAAAAACCTCTAGATCTTCTACCGTATTCCTCTTCTAACCTCGGACGTTGTGTGGGCAACGATCTTCCGAGATGAGAAACCACCTAAGCACCTTTTTCTCCTCCTTGCAAGGTTTGGCCACAAACAAGAGCTCCTCCAAGGATGAAGAGAAAACACCACCAATGCTCCAAGGGATGCAAGCTTTCTCTCCTTCTTTTCCAAACTAGAATCCGGCCACCACTTGATCTCCAAGAGGGATGTGAGGTTCGACCACAATGATGGAGAGAAGAGAAAGGGAAGGGCCAGCCACACCAAGGAAGAAAAGAGGGAGAAGAATAATAAAAGTTGTGTGTCATGAAGGCACCCCAACCCTCTCTTTTATATTCCTTAGCTTTGGTAAATAAAGAAATTTAATTACAATAAAATTTCCTTAACTTTCCTTAGCATGAATTAATTAAGAAAAATAAAATAAAATTTCCCAATTAGACATGTCATGGCCGGCCACATCAATAAGAGCAAACAAAGCAATTTCAATCAACAATTAAAATTCCTTATTTGTTTTCGAAAAATTTTAAAATAAAATTTCCCTTTAAAATCTCTTCATGGTTAATAAAAAGAAATCTCTATAATTTTAATTTTTCAACATGTGAATAATTTACAAAGGAGAAAAATAAAATGTCTTTCCAATCTACAAATAAGGAAAGAGATCTAATATCTTTCTTTAATCTTTTGTAGATCCTTTTAAAAAAGATATTTTAATTTTTAATCTCTCCAATAAATTATATCTTTCACATAAGAAAAATTTAAAATTAAAATTCTTTCAAATTTAATGGGGGCCGGCCACCTAAGCTTGGGTTCAAGCTAGGGCCGGCCACCCATGAACCAAGGCTTGGCCGGCCCTAGCTTGATCCACAAGCTAGCTTGGCCGACCCCTACATCATGGGTATGAAGGTGGGTATAGGTGGGTATAGTACTCTATAAATAAGAGGCTATGATAGGGACCGAGAGGAGGAATTGGTTTTGGTCTCCCGATAAAATTAAGCATCCCGTGTTCGCCCCGAACACACAACTTAATTTTATCAATAATAATTCATTCCACTAGAGAACTATTATTGAACTACCGCACCAATCCCAAATTACATTTTTGGGCTCCTTCTTATTATGAGTGTGTTAGTCTCCCTGGGTTTAAGATGTCGAATGTCCACTAATTAAGTGAGTTACTGACAACTCATTTAATTAATATCTTAATCCAAGAATAGTACCACTCAACCTTATCGTCATGTCGGACTAAGTCCACCTACAGGGTTTAACATGACAATCCTTATGAGCTCATCTTGGGGACACTATCAACCTAGATCTCTCGGACACAGTTTCCTTCTATAATCAACAACACACACTATAAGTGATATCATTTCTCAACTTATCGGGTTTATTGATTTATCGAACTAAATCTCACCCATTGATAAATTAAAGAAATAAATATCAAATATATGTGCTTATTATTATATTAGGATTAAGAGCACACACTTCCATAATAACTGAGGTCTTTGTTCCTTTATAAAGTCAGTATAAAAGAAACGACCTCTAATGGTCCTACTCAATACACTCTAAGTGTACTAGTGTAATTATATAGTTAAGATAAACTAATTCTTAATTACACTACGACCTTCCAATGGTTTGTTCCTTTCCATTTCGGTCGTGAGCTACTGTTTATAATTTATAAGGTACCGATAACATCATCTTCTGTATGTGGCACCACATACTATGTTATCTACAATATAAATTAATTGAACAACTACAACTAAATGTAGACAATTTGACCAAATGTGATTCTTTATTCAAAATAAATGTTTACAAAAATTTAGGCTTTCAGTATACACTCTAACACCTCTAATACAGTATAAAAAAGGCACTCGACCAGCTTTTTCTACCTCACTACTAAACAAACTTCTTTGATCATTCTGCTATGTCATCTCTCTCCTACCACTCTACTATGACTCTACTATGCCCAACTATTGTAGCCAGAGCGACACCGATCTTGAGCTATGAACTACAACTACTACAAGTGTCAGTAAAAGTATATTTTCAATTATTATTATACCTGCATAGGAAAATGTAGGTTGTTACACTTTTCTTATTTATTTATTTGATGTATCTGTCGAATGGTTTTCAGAAGAAATTTTAGCCGATTGCCCAATCGATACAATCCAAGGGATCGTGAGTTTTGGAGTAGGAGTCATTGAAGGTTTCAAACCAAGTAAAAACAAATGAGCCTTTTATTTTCTACTATGTTATTCTTACTTAGTTTTTCTGCTACGTACTCAAGTTTCCAAAGAATTTTTAAATCCAAAAAGAAGAGTTTTAAGACGAGATTACCCCCCCCCCCCCCCCTCTCTTTCATTCATTTCGATCCTACACTTAGTAATTTCAAAAATAAAAAATTTTATATATTCAACAAAGGGGGAGTTCAAGGATCTCATTTGTAGTGTCAGTGGATGATTATCATCACCATATCACTTATAATGAGCTTTCAACATCATTTCGTGTGTCTGAATCAAGTTGAAAAAATTATTGTGCTCAATATGGTGCATCACAATGGTGTTTGAGAACATGAGCTTTCAACATCATTTTGTGTGTCTGAATCAAGTTGAAAAAATTGTTGTGCTCAATATGGTGTATCACAATGGTGTTTGAGGACATGGATACATTCATGAGAACTAGTCGAACATATAAGACCTAGTTTCATGTCATTCGGAGGACTTTAGATCTATCAGCCACTTTTGGATGAAACCGGCTGATGGACCTTAGTCATTCCAAAAATCAAAATTTTTATATGTTCAGTACGAGGGGAGTCCAAGGATCTAATTTGTGGTGTCGGTCAGCGTAGTATTATTTAAAATGAGCTTCCGTCATCATTTCTTATACTTGAATTGAGCTGAAAAAATCACTCCGCTCAAGGTTGATCGAATACTTGGCATAAGATGAGGGCATCCAACAAGGACACTACAAGAAAATTAAGATTTCACAACACTTAAAAGATAACGTTTTTTTAAAAAAAACCTTGTCTTTTTTTTTACAACGTTTTTAATGAAAAATGTTGTCTATTAATGATTTTTTTTGTTTAAAGACAACGCTTTTTAAAAAAGCGTTATCTATTGATGTTTTTCTTTTGTCAAATGCAGCGCTTTTAAATCTAGAAAGATCTAGATCGTTGGATGTCACATTATAGAAGAGAGAAGCCTAGGGCTCTCTCTAAAAATAACTTCTAGACCCTGTCTCCCCTCTCACGCCTCACGCCTCACGCCTCACGCCGAACGTCAAACGCCGCCACCCCTCTCATGTTGAACGTCGACCTCAATCTGCTAGTCGACGTCCATCCATCTTCAGCGCTGGCTTGCTGATTGCCGCAGCTTCCTCTTTTCGCCATCCAGTACCACCGCCACTGTCGGAAATCGCTTCATCCTCACCACCGAAGCTCCTCTCCTATTCGGGTTAGAAGAGAAAGGTCCGATCTCCTTTGCTTCTGCAGCCACCTCCACTTCCACCTCCCTAGATGATAGTTGAAGTCCTTTAGGGTTCCCTCACGAAGAAGATCAAATTTCCCCTTTCTAAATTATGGATAGTATTCTTCATTTTAAATTTTGAATAATGCCTATTCTAGTTTGAAACTACTACTACTTTTACATCCTTTTCACCTTTGGAATGCTATAAGTGGCCCGGATTGGAGTTGGAGGAGCTAGTCCGTCAGCGTACATGGTGGGAAAGAGCCGAAGCGGGATCGTGCACAAGGTGGTCATGGGGAGTGAGGGCTCTGCGTTGCAGTGCGCCACCTCAGTGAAAATGACGATGGTGATGGCTCTAGTGGGGGAGATGAATGGAGGCGATGTCGGGTGTTCGAGACGGAGGCAATCGCTGTGAGAATTTAATCCTCGACATAATTAAGTTAGCCACGTTAATCTCTCCTATCTTAGCCTTTCCTATGGGATAAACATTGAATTAGTCTTCCTATTTTAATGGGATAAGTAGTGGAATAAGTCTTGTTTTGTGATGTATTTAAAGAGGCCCTCGAAGCTGTAATTGATATTCCATAACAGTAAAGATTTTCTTACGTTTTTTTCACTGTGCGTTTTTTTTGAGTGCTGTGTGTTTCTTTTGAGAACAGAAGTGAGGCAACTTCTTCTTTCGTTATTTTATTTTTTGTTCGCTGCATCCTGCTGCTACTCACCGATTCTGAGCCAACAATCGCTATTGCCCGTGCCAAGCATCCCAACGTGGTTCACCTCCTTGCTTACTACTACGCTCCTGACGAGTGCCTTCTCATCTATGAGTACATCCCCAATGTCTCCCTCCATGCAGCTCTGCACGGTAACCTCACTGACATCTTCACCGCATTTAGATAATTAATTTGCTCGTCGACGATGCTTAGTGTTTAGTGAACAGGCAGCTGGACCCTTAAATCTGATGACTCCGCTACTTCCATGGGCGGCGAGGCTCAGCATACTCCAAGGGGCAGCTCAGGGTTTAGCTTATCTGCACGAATTACTAGCTTTTGTCACATGGTCCACTAGTCTTCGCGGCAATTACTAGCTTCTTTTGGTAAGTTTTTAGTAGATGGGAGAGGAGTACTCACTAGCTTCACTGCTTGTCCATTTGTCTGATTCCAAATCACAACTCGTGAATTTATCCAAGACATGCATCTCTGAATATTAATAGGAATAGTTCTGATGGTCCAATTCCTTATTCTTGTAGGATCGAAAAGAATTCAGATATCTGTATAATGGTATGATATTATCCATTTTGGGTCTAAGCCCTCATGGTTTTGTTCTTGGGCTCTCTCCAAAAGGCCTCATTCCAATGGAGATATCTTTTCTCTTATAAACTCATAATCTTTCCCATGTGTTTTCAATGTAGGATTATGTTTGCAACCTTGCAATCCCAACAATCCCCCCTTCAAACAAAGGGCCATAGGCTTCCCACGTCCGATCATCGACCCACCAGCTCTTCCTGCCCCTCGGTCCACCCGACCTACTAGAACTTCCTTGCCTAGCCACAACTAGGACTTCTTGCCTGGTGTATGGTCCTCTTGATCCGAACATAGGAGCCCCCACTTTCTTTGTTCGAGGTCAATATTGTACCCACATGGCTCAATCAGACCATAGCTCTTGTGCACAGTCGGCGGTTAAACCTTCTGGCAGTTCGGGCTCTGATACCAATTGTAGGATTGAAAAGAATTCATATATCTCCATAATGGTATGATATTGTCCACTTTGGGCCTAAGCCCTCATGATTTTGTTCTTGAGTTCTCTCCAAAAGGCCTCATCCCAATGGAGATATCTTTTCTCTTATAAACCCATGATCTTTTCCATGTGTTTTCAATGTGAGACTATATTTGCAACCTTATAACCCCAACATACCCTCCTCAAGACTTTCAACTCAAAAATGCAACACTAATAAAAATGAATGAATAAAGAGGGGACAGAATTTTTACTTGGTTACAACCTAGGGGGTTGTTAATCCAAGACAGTCTAGCAGCTCTACTATAATATTTCCTTTACTGTAGGCAGAGAAGTCCTTTTTACACACTTAGAATGCTCATACGTTGGTAGGAACTTAATACAGAGTTGAATGAATATTTCCTAGCTCCAGGGGCTTTTATATAGCTCATAGAAACTCTATCTCGAGTGTTGAAGGCATCTCCAAGAGGGTTTAAGGCACCTCCAAGGAGTTTGATCGGATAAAGCTTTATCCGATTGCAAACGTTCATTTTTACTGGGTCTGAGGCGCCACCATTACCCTTGAAGGTTATGGAGGTGCCTTAGATAGTGCAGGCAGTGGAGGCGCCTTCAGCACTTAGTTAAAGGCGCCTCCAGCTAACTTTCCCGCTCCTTTGATTTCATTTTAGCTTCCGATGCGCCAATAGCTTGGGTGATTATGACCAATCGAAATAGGGCTCACCCGAACCCAATTCTCGGCTTTTTCCTCGAGCAGACTTCCGTCCCGGCTTCTCGTCCCTCAAACACCACGCACGTTCTTCTCGTCCACCGGAGTACTCTTCCGTATCTACGGAAGAGTACTCCGGTGGACGAGAAGAACGTGTGTGGTGTTTGAGGGACGAGAAGTTGTCGGCTCCCTTCCCGTGTCGTCCTTCTCGCTAGCTGCGTCTTCTGCTCGACTTCCTGCGCTCCTAAGTTCCTGCACACTTAGACACAGGGATAAGATAACTAGCAGGACCTAACCTAACTTGGTTGATCACATCAAAACACCCACGGGGTCCAACAATCAACCCCTTTTTCATGTGTATCAACCCAAGTTCAAGTTAGGGTAAAAACAAACAAATAGTAATTTAAGAAAAATTACTAACCCAACATTGTAAGCACAAAAATTGCAATAATAGAATTTGCAACCTCAAATATTAAGATTTTTGATTTTCCTAACTCCCCCTAAACTTGTACCTAACTCTCCCCCTTTGATCACAGCAAAAAGAGTGGGGAAAAAGGGAATCATTTGTAAAGAAAATTTCTAAGACATAATTATCTTTAAGAATTTTCAAAGAAATTTTGAAGTTAAACAATTATAAACGTTTGCAAAACATATTTTTAAAAGGAATCACTTGCAAAATGACATAAACAATTTGTTTGAGAAAAATTTCTAAGTAAAAAAAATATTTTTTTAGAAAAATTATTTTTTGAAGAATTTCCAATAAAATGTTTAAAATTTTTTTGAAAGCATTATATAATTCTAATTTTAATGCTTTTATCAGAAAGTTAATTAAACATTTTATTTCGATATTTTGGCTTCCAGGTCGTGGCGAGACACTAGGTCTTCTTGGTTATTGGAGCAACAACCACTTCCTTAGACAAAACCTCATAAAGAAACTCACTGTTTAATTTCTTCTGAAAGCCTTAACTTAAAGAATTTTAACCTAGTAAAGATTTTGGAACCCAGTATAGGTTTCTTGCCACAGGGTTAGCTAAATATTTGGGTTGTACATAAGTCTTGGGAATCTTTCTAAGTTGTCCTTGATGTTTTCTTATATACCAATTTAGCTTTCCATAAATTTTAAGTTTTGATTTTTGGAAAACATTTATTTTTGAACATGCAACCATTTTTAAATTTTCAATTTGTATTTTCAAACTGTCGTTTTCTGATTTTAAGTTGTTAAATAACTCTAAGGGGCATGATTCTTCTAATTTTAATTTTAATTTAGCATTTTCTTTTTCTAATTTTGCTAGATCTTTAGTAAGTATTTTGATAAATTGAAACGACTGAGTGGGGGTGAGATCACGTACCTTACTTACCTCACTTAGTGATGCTCCTCCTTCATTGTAGCTTTCCTCTTCTGATTCTCCCCCTTGATCTATGCTCATCTCTGAGTCCGAGTCATCTTCAAAGAGATCGTTAGCTATCAATGCTATTCCTGAGAAGGCTTCGACTTCTGACTCGGAGGATGAAGAATCGTCCCATGTAGCCTTCAGACTTTTGCGTGTAGAGGACGTCGGTCATTGAGCCTTCTCCTTATGATTTTTCTTCAACTTGGGGGAGCCATCCTTGATGTGCCCTTTCTCGTTGTTGTTGTAGCATCAGACTGTCCTTTTGTTGCGTTGATACTTCCTCGATTGCAATTTAAATTTATTATTTTTAACAAATTTATTTAACTTTCTTACTAGTAGTGCCGCTTCAGATTCGTCGATGGATGCTTCGGAGTCGGGATCGTCCATCTCGGCTTGTAGGACAACGTTGAGTTTTGACTTCTCTATAGGTTCTGCAATTTGAGACTCGTGAAGTTCAAATGTAGAAAATAAACTTTCTAAACTACTTACCTCAAAGTCCTTAGAGATATAGTAAGCATCTATTAAGGATGCTCATTCTGGATTTCTTGGGAAGGCGTTGAGCGCATACCGGATGGAATCTCGGTTCGTTACTGATTTGCCGAGATTTGTTAGTTGTGTTATCAGCTTCTTGATTTTAGCTTGGAGTTGTGCTACCTTCTTGCCATTGTTCATCCGAAGATTCGTCAGCTGAGTCCAGAGGATGTCGTGCCTTGCTAACTTTGCTTCTGAGGTGCCTTCGTGGAGCTCCAGGAATTTTTCCTAGAGGTCTTTAGCGGAGTCATAACTTCCGATCCGACTTACCTCTTGGGGCGGCAAGACGCTGAGCAGGTGGAATTCTACCTTTCCATTGGCCACGAAATCGGCTTGCTCCTTCTTCGTCCAGTTGTATTCTTCCTTGTCTTTGGGGGATACAAAACCATATTTCATAACAAGAATAATATCAAACTCAGTCTTAAAAAATACCTCTATACGACACTTCCACGTCGCGAAGTCTCCATCGAATTTCGGGGGATGGATGCTGGTTCCGGCCATCATCTTGATCTTTGTGCTTCATGTTGGTTGCTACTCGGAAAACCTAGAGGTTCCACTGTACAAAAATTTTGTACAAAGGTCTGAACCTTTTCCTACCTACCATGTGTTCTTTTAAATTAAATTTTGGATCGCCTGCGGAACTTAACAGGTTTGATCCAAAACTTAATCTATTTGTTCTTTTAGGTTTTGACTTGGATCTCCTACGGAACTTAACACGTTCGACCTAAATCACCTTAAGTTATTAATTCCATTAAATATTAATTTCCATAATTGGTTCCCAGTACTGACGTGGCGAGGCACACGGCCTTCTTGGATATGGGAGCAACCACCACCGACTAGACAAAACCTTTTATAGAAAGCTAATATTTAATTTCCTAAAATAACTTTAGGTTAACCGAAAAGAACAATCAAATCACAAGGAAAAGAAAAAACAAAAGAACACAACATCGAAAAACATATTCGAAATTCTAGAATCGTAAGCCTCTTGTATTTGGTATTATTTCCATAAATAACTAGTATGATGCGGAAAGAAAAATTACTAGTTATACCTTGTAGAAAAACCTCTTGATCTTCTACCGTATTCCTCTTCTAACCTCGGACGTTGTGTGGGCAACGATCTTCCGAGATGAGAACCACCTAGCACCTTCTTCTTCCTTACAAGTTTCGGCCATCAAAACTTCTCCTAGGATGAAGAGGTTCGGGCACCACCACCATGCTCCAAGGGATGCTAGAAACAAAGCTTTCTTTCTCTCCTTCTTCTTCTTCTTCTCTAAACTTGATCCGGCCACCATATGAGTCTCCACAAGAAGGATGAGGTTCGGCCATCAAAGAGAAGAAAGGAGGAGAGGATGGTCGGCCACACCAAGGAAGAAAAAGAGAGAGGAAAAATAATAGAGTTGTTAGCCATGAAGGCACCTCTACCCTCTCTTTTATAATCCTTGGCCTTGGCAAATAAGGAAATTTAAATAAAAAATTCCTTAATTCTTTTGCCATTGATAAGGAAAATTTATTTAATTAAAAATAATTTGTTCTCATCAACAATGTGGCCGGCTACTTTAAACCAAGCAAAGGAAATTTAATTCAATCAAGAATTAAAACTTTCCTAATTTGTTTCCGGAAATTTTATAAAAAATTTCTCTAATAATTTTTCCCTTGATGGTCAATAAAAAGAAAATTTTATAAATTAAAATATTTCTTTTAAACATGTGGATAAAAAGAAAGTTATCTTTAAAAATTAAAATCTCTTTCAATCTACAAATAAGGAAAGATATCTAATCTTTTCTTAATCTTTGTAGAAGCTTTATAAAAGAGATATTTAATTTTTAAACTCTCTTTTAAATTATGAACATGATTAAAAGGAAAGTTTTTACCAAAATTAAAATCAACCTTTTAATCTACAAATAAGGAAAGAAATTTAACTCTTCTCTTAATCTTTTGTAGAATCTTATAAAAGGAAAGATTTAAATTTTTAAACTCTCTTTTAAATCATGTTATCCACATAAGAAAATTTTAAAAAATAAAATTCCTTTTTATTTTAATAGGGCCGACCACCTAAGCTTGAGTTCAAGCTAGGGCCGACCACATGAATTCACCCATGAACCAAAACATGGTCGGCCCTAGCTTGGTCTCCAAGCTAGCTTGGCCGACCCCCTATAGGATGGGTAAGAAGGTGGGTATAGGTGGGTATAGTACTTTATAATTAAGAGGCTACGATAGGGACCGAGAGGAGGAATTGGTTTTGGTCTCCCGATAAAATTAAGCATCCCGTGTTCGCCCCGAACACACAACTTAATTTTATCAATAATAATTCATTCCACTAGAGAATTATTATTGAACTACCGCACCAATCCCAAATTACATTTTTGGGCTCCTTCTTATTATGAGTGTGTTAGTCTCCCTATGTTTAAGATAACAAATGTCCACTAATTAAGTAAGTTACTGACAACTCACTTAATTAATATCTAGCTCCAAGAGTAGTACCACTCAACTTCATCGTCATGTCAGACTAAGTCCACCTGCAGGGTTTAACATGACAATCCTTTTGAGCTCCTCTTGGGGACATTCTCAACCTAGTATCTCTAGGACACAGTTTCCTTCTATAATCAACAACACACACTATAAGTGATATCATTTCCCAACTTATCGGGCTTATTGATTCATCGAACTAAATCTCACCCATTGATAAATTAAAAAAATAAATATCAAATATATGTGCTTGTTATTATATCAGGATTAAGAGCACACACTTCCATAATAACCGAGGTCTTTGTTTCTTTATAAAATCAGTATAAAAGAAACGACCTCAAATGGTCCTACTCAATACACTCTAAGTGTACTAGTGTAATTATACAGTCAAGATAAACTGATACCTAATTACACTACGACCTTCTAATGGTTTGTTCCTTTCCATTTTGGTCGTGAGCTACTGTTTATAATTTATAAGGTACTGATAACATCATCTTTTGCATGTGGCACCACATACTATGTTATCTACAGTATAAATTAATTGAACAACTACAACTAAATGAAGACAATTTGACCAAATGTGATTCTTTATTCATAATGAATGTTTACAAAGCTTAGGCTTTCAGTATACACTCCAACAATCTCCCACTTATACTAAAAGACTAAGCTGCTATATCTGCTGCCATACATCTGATTCTCAACCCTTCAACATGCCCATCAAAAGCTCTAGCCTTAAGGACCTTAGTGAAAGGATCTATAGGTCATTACCTGATGCAATCTAGGCGGCAACAACTTCTCCTCGTTTATACGATTTCTCATATTGGGTGGTACTTGCGCTCTATTGTGTTTACTTGCCTTATAGACTTATGGTTTCTTTGAGTTTGCTACTGCACCAACATTATTACAATAAATTATAATAATCTTTGGACAAACCAGAAATCATATCTAAGTCTATCTTGAGGTTATTGAGTCATTCAGCTTTTATGGCTACCTCAGAGGCTTGTCATATACTAAGCTTCTATGGTGGAGTCCAGAAAAACATCTATGCTTATCACTTTTCCATAGTTATGACTTTACCTCCTAAAGTAAACACAAAACCCCGAGGTTGACTTATTATTGTCCTTATCCGATTGGAAGTCAAAATCCGTGTAACCCACAGGGACCAAATTAACTGCCTTGTAAGCTAGCATATAATCTCTAGCCCCTCTAAGGTACTTTAATATATGCTTTACTACAGTCCAATGTCCTTGTCTAGGGTTACTTTGATATCTGCTAACTATGCCCTTGGCAAAACAGATTTCTGATCTCGTGCATAGCATACATTAGGTTGTCTAACTGCCGAAGCATAAAGAAATGCCTACATGTCCTCAATCTCCTTTGATGTCATCGGAGACATCTCTTTAGATAAAGACACTCCATGCTTAAAAGGTAAGAAACCTGTCGAGGAGTTTTGCATGCTTAAAACGAGCAAGGATTTTCCGATGTATCAAGCTTGGGATAAGTAAAATATATTTTTTCTTTCGATCCCTTATTACTTTGATCTCAAAAATATATACATTCTCCCAAAGTCCTTTATATCGAATTATTTGGACAATCATACCCTAACTTCTGACAACATTTTGATATTGTTTCTAACTACCAAAAATGTTATCTACGTATGGTACAAGAAATACCACCACGTTTCCATCACACCTTTTGTATACACAACACTTATCCGTTTACTCAATAAATCCATAGGTCTGGATTACTTTAATAAACCGGATGTTTCAAGACCTTGAAGCTTTGCCTCAGTTCATAGACTGATTGAGCCTGCACACAAAATGCTCTTAGCCCTTTGCAATGAACCCTTCTGGTTGCTTTATATGGATACTTTCATCAAGACTTCCATTAAGGAATGCTGTCTTGACATCCACTTGCCAAATAGATAAAAGAATCCGGATAGACTTAAGCATGGCTACCAGTGAAAAAGTTTCCTTTTTCATCAAGCCTTGCTTTGAAAGTTACTACCTTCCTTTCTATCCCTCTTTTCCTATTATTGACCTTTTTACACCCAAAGGCTTTTACACCATTTGGTGATTCTACAAGCTTCCAGATTTTATTAGAATACATATATTCTAATTCTATTATTCATTACTCTTTGCCAAGATGCTTGCATCTTTATCTTGGAGTACTTTATCATATGACCGGAGATCAGGTTCATGTCCTCCAGGGATCGAATCCAAAACCTCTCCCAAAACATGAACCTATTTAGGTTGCCTAACAACCCTCCCACTACGACAAGGCACTTTCTGCAATTGTGTATCATTTGTGATACGTGTTGCAGTTTTCTTGTGGTATCTCATCTTGTACAGTTGGTACTAGGTTAGACATGTCCTTTATTATTTCCTTAAGAACAAATTTACTTATGAGCACGTGGTTCATTATATAGTCCTTTTCTAAAAATCAGTCATTGATGCTAACAATGACCTTCTGATTTTTAAGACTATAAACCTACTTTTGTTTATCTAGGATAACTTACAAACAAGTGAACTCCTATCCAACTTATCATTGTCTCTCTATAACATATGTGCTGGATTTCCTGAATCCGAATATGCTTCAAAATAGGTTTTCACCTATTCAGCAATTCTATATGAGTAGAGAGTTCTAACTTGGAAGGTACTATGTTCACTTTCGTTTTCAGAGTTTATCCTTAAAAAAATTTGGTAATTTTCTGAATAACTCATCATCTATCTAATTATTCCATAAGAGTCCTTTATCTTCTTTCTACTACACCATTCTGTTGGGGTGTACCAGATGCAGTTAGTTGGGATTGAAATCCAACTACTGATAAGTGACTCCTAAAATCTCTCAAGAGGTACTTGCCACTACGATCTTCCATAGTGACTTTTTACTTTAACATTTCTCCGCATCAACCTTGTACTCTTTGAACTAATCAAAGTACTTAGTCTTGTGGTACATTAAGTAAATTTATTTGTATCTTGAATAGTTGTCTATAAAATAGACAAAATATTCAATACTACCTCTTGTCTGGATAGTCATAGGATCACACAAATCAGAATGAACCGTTTTCAACATATCTTTGACTCCATACCCCTCGAACTTAAAAGCTTCTTGGTTATTTTCCTTCCAAGTAAGACTCGCAGGTTGGAAAGATTTCCACTACTAATGAACCCAAAAGTTCATCAGCTACCAATGAATCCTACTCAAGTATAACCTAGCTTTAGATGCCAAAGATATAATTGGTTCATTTCTAAAGGTTGCTTTCTCTTAAAATTAGAAGATGTGTTACTAATTTCCATTTGTTGCATCGTGGGAGTTATTGGATTATAAATTGTCAACCATCATACCAGAATAGATAACTTCCCTATTTTTCTTGATAACAACTTTGTTATCAAAATAGACACAATATCTATAATAGTTTAGAAACTGAAATCAGGTTCTTTCTAAACTTGGTGCGTAAAGACAATTACTTAAAATCCATATTTTATTCTTATCAAAAGATAAACATCTCCCACTGCAACAGCTACCACTTTTACAGTAGTGCCCATGTGGACGGTGATTTACCTTTCATTTAGTTGTCGGGTTTCCTGGAACCCTGCAATGAATTGCAGACATGATTAATGGCATCTTGTATCTACACTCCAGGTTCTGGTAGATAACACCACTAGACATGTTTCAACTAATGAATTAAATACACCTAAATTGTTCTTAGTTCTAAGAAGACAGTCTACCTTAATGTCCAAGTCCTATTTCCAATTATTACAATTGGGACTACTAAGTCTTTTTCTATAGTATGACTACTAGGGATTGACAAACATCCTAAGAATCACAAAAATATTTGGTCAAGATCAACTCCTTAAAATCTCCATGAATTTTGTGTATACAAAATCGAAGAGGAGATTTTATTCATTAATTTTATTATCTCGTCAATTTTACTTTATGACGAATAAAATTAATAGTTGATCTGTCTTTGATCAAATATTTGGTCAAAACTCTTTGAATTTAAAATAACATTGATTCCTCAAACAATATTATTTAAATTCACCAACACCTCAAACACCGTGAATTTTGCATGCCACGTTAGTGTGGACGTATACAAATTCATCATTTGTAAGAGGAGGATTTTACCCATTGACTATCTTGTCAATATAACTTTTGACAAATAAAATTACCTCAAACACCATGAATCTTGTATGCCACGTTAGTGTGGACGTATACAAATTCAAACATTTGTAAGAGGGGTTTATTAATTTTATTATATTGCCAATCTAGTTTTATGACAAATCAATAGTTGGTTTCCCTTTGGTCACACAAGTGATAGTAGTGACTCCGTTGGGGAGGATACTATTAAATGTGTCTAAGTGTATACCATTACTTGACACTAAGTCCATTAATAAGATTATGCCCTTCCGTTGGGGAAGATCACACGCTCTTAATTAACTTCCTATAGTCATCCAAAAATGGAAGTCTGTTCTAGTGATCCACAAACAAGCTCATCCGTTATGGAGGAAGGCACTCAGAGCCAACGCGCAAGCTTGTTTGCATCACTTACAAACCAGTAATGGAGACCATGGGATTTACTTAAAAATCCCTCTCCCACTTAGTTATTTATAAATGAGGAATTTTAACTATGCTAGCCTACTAAATATGTAAACCAACATGCACACACAGCACAATATAAAAGCAATAAATAGAAAATTTAATTTTCAACTATTATGACTTTTATCTCTAGTTGTCCTCCGTGTGTTGTCATCCCAAGCTGCTGCCATATTTGGCCACCGCCACCAGGTCTAGCTGTCGCATCCATCTTGCTCCTAGTTCCGCTGTGCCTCTGGTCCTTAGAAGGTTCCACGCTTTGCAAGATTCGATCCGCGACATAAATAGAATTTTACATTTTTGATCCTATATTCCATAAAAGGAATGTACATGTATCTAGATCAAAAATAAAATCCTAATAAAACTAAATACAGCTCCTGCTATATTTTATAATACAATCATGTACACACATATAAATGCCCTTGACATGTCCAAGGGTCCAATCACACACATAATAACTAAAAGCCATAATAGTTGGATCCTGCATCCACAAAGTTAGCACATCCTACTATTATCCTGCCTAAATTATGTATGACATGTGCATAATTAAACTAATACCAAATACACAGAGGCAAAACCCTAGCTCTGATACCAATTGTTGGTTGCTACTCGGAAAACCTAGAGGTTCCACTGTACAAAAATTTTGTACAAAGGTCTGAACCTTTTCCTAGCTACCATGTGTTCTTTTAAATTAAATTTTGGATCGCCTGCGGAACTTAACACGTTTGATCCAAAACTTAATCTATTTGTTCTTTTAGGTTTTGACTTGGATCTCCTGCGGAACTTAACACGTTCGACCCAAATCACCTTAAGTTATTAATTCCATTAAATATTAATTTCCATAATTAGTTCCCAGTACTGACGTGGCGAGGCACACAGCCTTCTTGGATATGGGAGCAACCACCACCGACTAGACAAAACCTTTTATAGAAAGCTAATATTTAATTTCCTAAAATAACTTTAGGTTAACCGAAAAGAACAATCAAATCACAAGGAAAAGAAAAAAACAAAAGAACACAACATCGAAAAACATATTCGAAATTCTAGAATCGTAAGCCTCTTGTATTTGGTATTATTTCCATAAATAACTAGTATGATGCGGAAAGAAAAATTACTAGTTATACCTTGTAGAAAAACCTCTTGATCTTCTACCGTATTCCTCTTCTAACCTCGGACGTTGTGTAGGCAACGATCTTCCGAGATGAGAACCACCTAGCACCTTCTTCTTCCTTACAAGTTTCGGCCATCAAAACTTCTCCTAGGATGAAGAGGTTCGGCCACCACCACCATGCTCCAAGGGATGCTAGAAACAAAGCTTTCTTTCTCTCCTTCTTCTTCTTCTTCTCTAAACTTGATCCGGCCACCATATGAGTCTCCACAAGAAGGATGAGGTTCGGCCATCAAAGAGAAGAAAGGAGGAGAGGATGGCCGGCCACACCAAGGAAGAAAAAGAGAGAGGAAAAATAATAGAGTTGTTAGCCATGAAGGCACCTCTACCCTCTCTTTTATAATCCTTGGCCTTGGCAAATAAGGAAATTTAAATAAAAATTTCCTTAATTCTTTTGCCATTGATAAGGAAAATTTATTTAATTAAAAATAATTTGTTCTCATCAACAATGTGGCCGGCCACTTTAAACCAAGCAAGGGAAATTTAATTCAATCAAGAATTAAAACTTTCCTAATTTGTTTCCGAAAATTTTATAAAAAATTTCTCTAATAATTTTCCCTTCATGATGGTTAATAAAAAGGAAATTTTATAAATTAAAATATTTCTTTTAAACATGTGGATAAAAAGAAAGTTATCTTTAAAAATTAAAATCTCTTCCAATCTACAAATAAGGAAAGATATCTAATCTTTTCTTAATCTTTGTAGAAGCTTTATAAAAGAGATATTTAATTTTTAAACTCTCTTTTAAATTATGAACATGATTAAAAGGAAAGATTTTACCAAAATTAAAATCAACCTTTTAATCTACAAATAAGGAAAGAAATTTAACTCTTCTCTTAATCTTTTGTAGAATCTTATAAAAGGAAAGATTTAAATTTTTAAACTCTCTTTTAAATCATGTTATCCACATAAGAAAATTTTAAAAAATAAAATTTCTTTTTATTTTAATAGGGCCGGCCACCTAAGCTTGAGTTCAAGCTAGGGTCGGCCACATGAATTCACCCATGAACCAAAACATGGCCGGCCCTAACTTGGTCTCCAAGCTAGCTTGGTCGGCCCCCTATAGGATGGGTAAGAAGGTGGGTATAGGTGTTAGAGTGTATACTAAAAGCCTAGCTTTTGGTATAAACATTTATCTAGAAATAAGAATCACATTGGTCAAATGTCTACATTTATGATAAATGTAGTTGTTCAATTAATTTATATTGTAGATAACATGGTGTGTGGTGTCACACACAGAGGATCATGTTATCAGTATCTTATAAATTATAAACAGTAGCTCATGACCATAATGGAAAGGAACAAACCATTGGAAGGTCATAGTGTAATTAGGTATCAGTTTATCTTGACTGTATAATTACACTAGTACACTCAGAGTGTATTGAGTAGGACCATTTGAGGTCGTTTCTTTTATACTGACTTTATAAAGAAACAAAGACCTCGGTTATTATGGAAGTGTGTGCTCTTAATCCTAATATAATAACAAGCACATATATTTGATATTTATTTCTTTAATTTATCAATGGGTGAGATTTAGTTCGATAAATCAATAAGCCCGATAAGTTGGGAAATGGTATCACTTATAGTGTGTGTTGTTAATTATAAAAGGAAACTGTGTCCTAGAGATACTAGGTTGATAATGTCCTCAAGAGGAGCTCATGAGAATTGTCATGTTAAACTCTGCAGGTGGACTTAGTCCGACATGATAATAAGGTTGAGTGGTACTACTCTTGGACTGAGATATTAATTAAATGAGTTGTCAGTAACTCACTTAATTAGTGGACATTCGATATCTTAAACACAGGGAGACTAACACACTCATAATAAGAAGGAGCCCAAAAATGTAATTTGGGATTGGTGCGGTAGTTCAATAATAGTTTTCTAGTGGAATGAATTATTATTGATAAAATTAAGTTGTGTGTTCGGGGCGAACACGGGATGCTTAATTTTATCGGGAGATCAAAACCAATTGCTCCTCTCGGTCCCTATCGTAGCCTCTTATTTATAGAGTACTATACCCACCTATACCCACCTTCATACCCATGTGAAAGGGGCCAGCCAAGCTAGCTTGTGGTTCAAGCGCTAGCTTGAACCCAAGCTTAGGTGGCCGACCCCCATTAAATTAAAAAGAATTTTAATTTTAATTTTTATTATGTGGAAGATATAATTTATTATAGAGAATTAAAATTAAAATATCTCTCTTTAAAAAGATCTACAAAAAGATTAAAAGAAAGAAATTAGATCTCTTTCCTTATTTGTCGATTGGAAAGATATTTTATTTTTTCTCTCTGAAAAATTATTCACATGTTGAAAATTAAAATTATAGAAATTTCTTTTTATCAACCATGAAGGGATTTTAAAAGGAAATTTTATTTTTTAAAATTTCCAAAGACAAAAAAGGAAGTTTTAATTGTTGATTAAAATTATCCTATTTGCTCTACATGAGGTGGCCGGCCACATACAATTAATTAGGAAAATTTATTTAATTAATTGTTGTCAAGGAAAGTTAAGGAAATTTTATTATAAATAAATTTCCTTATTTACCAAAGCCAAGGAATATAAAAGAAGGGGTAGGGGTGCCTTCATGAAAAACAACCTCTATTATTTTTCTCCCTCTTTTCCTTGGTGTGGTGGCCGGCCCTTCCCTTTCTCTCTTCTCCTCTTGTTGGCCGAAACCTATCTTCTTGGTGGAGCTTTTGTTTGTGGCTGGATCAAGGAAGGAGAAGAAGGAGAGAAAGCAAGTCTCATCTCTAGCATCCCTTGGAGCATTGGTGGTGACCGAAATTATTCATCCTTGAAGAAAATTATTGTGGCCGACCATCCTCTTTCTTTCTTCCTCTTTTGTGGTGGCCGAAACTTATCTCTTGCTTGGAGTTCTTGTGGTGGCCGGATACTACTTGGAGAAGAAGAAGAAGAAGGAGAGAAAGCTTGTATCCCTTGGAGTATGGTTGGTGTTTTGTTCTTCGTCCTTGGTGAAGCTTCTTTGTGATTGGCCGAACCTAGCTAGGAGAAGAAGAAGGTGCTTGGTGGTTTCTCATCTTGGAAGATCGTTGCCCACACAACGTCCGATGTTAGAAGAGGAATACGGTAGAAGATCAAGAGGTTTTTCTACAAGGTATAACTAGTAATTTTTCTTTCCGCATTATACTAGTTATTTATGGAAATAATACCAAATACAAGAGGCTTACGATTCTAGAATTTTGAATATGTTTTTCAATGTTGTGTTCTTTTGTTTTTCTTTTCCTTGTGATTTGATTGTTCTTTTCGGTTAACCTAAAGTTATTTTAGGAAATTAAATATTAGCTTTCTATAAAAGGTTTTGTCTAGTCGGTGGTGGTTGCTCCCATATCCAAGAAGGCCGTGTGCCTCGCCACGTCAGTACTGGGAACCGATTATGAAAATTAATATTTAATGGAATTAATAACTTAAGGTGATTTGGGTCGAACGTGTTAAGTTCCGCAGGAGATCCAAGTTAAAACCTAAAAGAACAAATAGATTAAGTTTTGGATCAAACGTGTTAAGTTCCGCAGGCGATCCAAAATTTAATTTAAAAGAACACATGGTAGCTAGGAAAAGGTTCAGACCTTTGTACAAAATTTTTGTACAGTGAAACCTCTAGGTTTTCCGAGTAGCAACCAACAATAGGTGGGTATAGTACTCTATAATTAAGAGGCTACGATAGGGACCGAGAGGAGGAATTGGTTTTGGTCTCCCGATAAAATTAAGCAGCCCGTGTTCGCCCCGAACACACAACTTAATTTTATCAATAATAATTCATTCCACTAGAGAATTATTATTGAACTACCGCACCAATCCCAAATTACATTTTTGGGCTCCTTCTTATTATGAGTGTGTTAGTCTCCCTGTGTTTAAGATAACAAATGTCCACTAATTAAGTAAGTTACTGACAACTCACTTAATTAATATCTAGCTCCAAGAGTAGTACCACTCAACTTCATCGTCATGTCGGACTAAGTCCACCTGCAGGGTTTAACATGACAATCCTTTTGAGCTCCTCTTGGGGACATTCTCAACCTAGTATCTCTAGGACACAGTTTCCTTCTATAATCAACAACACACACTATAAGTGATACCATTTTCCAACTTATCGGGCTTATTGATTCATCGAACTAAATCTCACCCATTGATAAATTAAAAAAATAAATATCAAATATATGTGCTTGTTATTATATCAGGATTAAGAGCACACACTTCCATAATAACCGAGGTCTTTGTTTCTTTATAAAATCAGTATAAAAGAAACGACCTCAAATGGTCCTACTCAATACACTCTAAGTGTACTAGTGTAATTATACAGTTAAGATAAACTGATACCTAATTACACTACGACCTTCTAATGGTTTGTTCCTTTCCATTTTGGTCGTGAGCTACTGTTTATAATTTATAAGGTACTGATAACATCATCTTCTGCATGTGGCACCACATACTATGTTATCTACAGTATAAATTAATTGAACAACTACAACTAAATGTAGATAATTTGACCAAATGTGATTCTTTATTCATAATGAATGTTTACAAATCTTAGGCTTTCAGTATACACTCCAACACTTCAGTCGACGGTCAGTCCTTCTGAGGCGGTCTGACTCTGATACTACTTGTTGGTGCAGCGGGGCCAGCAAGAGGGGGTGAATTGCCTGCAAATAAAAGTATACCCTCCTCAAGACTTTCAACTCAAAAATGCAACACTAATAAAAATGAATAAATGAAGAGGAGACAGAATTTTAACTTGGTTACAACCCAGGGGGTTGTTAATCCAAGGCGGTCGAACAACTCTACTAGAATATCTCCTTCACTATAGGAGGAGAAGCCTTTTTTATACACTTAGAATGCTCAGAGGTTGCTAGGAACTTAATACAGAGTTGAATGAATATTTACTAAATCCAGGAGCTTTTATATAGCTCCTGGAAACTCTATCTCGAGTGTTAAAGGCGCCTCGAAGGAGTTTGATCAGATAAAGCTTTATCCGATTGCAAACGTTCAATTTTACTGGGTCTGAGGCTCTTCCATTACCCTTGAAGGTGCCTCGGATTGGGTCTGAGGCGCCTTCAAGGTTATGGAGGCACCTTAGACAGTGTAGGCAGCGGAGGCGCCTTCAGCACTTCGTTGAAGGTGCCTCCAGCTAACTTTTCAGCTCCTTTTAACTTCATTTTAGCTTCCGATGCACCAATAGCTTGGGTGATTGTGGCCAACCGGAATAGAGCTCACCCAAACCTAATTCCCAGTCTTTTCCTCGAGCAGGCTTCTGTCCCGGCTTCTCATCCCTCGAACGTCGTGCACGTTCTTCTCATTCACCAGAGTACTCTTCCGCAGCTCTCTCGTCCTTCAGACGCACTGAGCCCGTCGGCTCCTTTCCCGTGTCGTCCTTCTCACTAGCTGCGTCTTCTGCTCGACTTTCTACGCTCTTAAGTTCCTGCACACTTAGACACGGGGATGAGATAACTAGCATACCCTAACTTAACTTGGTTGATCACATCAAAACACCTACGGGGTCCAACAATGTGATGGTATTGTTATAATATATCAGATGCTCCTCGAGAGGGTCAGGTTGGTTATCTTGAGATAATTCATAGTTGTATTTAATGCTTAGCTGTATAAAATTGTAAGCAATATAATTAATTCTTTTTCCAGCTCAAAACAACAAAGAAGATTGTGTTGACACTTCAATGCCAGAGCTGCAAACATTATTCACACCATCCCATAAATGTTTGTACTGATATTCTACCTCTCTGTCCTTTGTAATTTTTCCACCAGTAGTTAATATCTATTTTGTTCTCTCAGAAATGCAAGCACTTTGAGATTGGAGGAGACAAAAAAGGCAAGGGAACTTCTCTCTTCTTGTTTGTTTTTTCTCAAATTCTTAGTGATGTTATGTTCTTATTTTCATCGGATATGATAGTAGTATGATGTTATGAGAACTTGATTGATTTCATTTATCTATATTTCTGTGATGTTATTTTGGTGCCATTAGAACCTTACTTTGATTTACTAATTTATGTCAAAACCATACTCTAATTTGAAGGTGAATTGAGGTATTCGGAAACTCCAGCTAAACAACTCAGGTATGGATGATTATAGGACCGGCAACTACATGCTATGTGACACTACATCCGAACCTCAAGGGTGTGACTAGAAAGTACTTCGACAAAGAATTATCAAGAAGGCTTTGGGATTTAAGTGAGAAGATGGTTAAAGCCAATAAATAAAGAGCATTCAAGTTAAGAGGATAAGTAGCATCTATCAAGATCCTTTAAGTTCATGCAATAAGATGTAGTCAATAGGAGTAGTTTTGAGTGTCTCCTAATTAAAATTTCTTTGTATGCAAGTAATTATATTTGTTATAAAAGTGTAAGGATGATAATTTCTTAGTTGTTTATTTAATAATATGTTGTTGATTGAAATAGATTTATTTTCATTTATCTTTTATTTGTCTTTGGTATTAAAAGACAATAGTTTAAAACTTCTTATCTTTTACTAAAAAAACAACACTTTTTTATGCATTGTGAAAGTATTGTCTTTGCTAAAAAAGATAACGCTTTTTATGCGTTGTCTTTAACAAAGACAACACTTTTATGTATTGTTTTTAACAAAGACAACGTTTTTTATGCGTTGTCTTTGTAAAAAATGACATCGCTTTGAAAATGTTGTCTTTGCTATAAACGACAACGCTTTTAAAGCGTTGTCTTTGAGCAGACTTTTAAGAACAATGCTTTTAACAATGCTTTTTTAGCCACATAGACAACGTTTTTAAAACGTTGTCTATTAGCTTTTTTCTTGTAGTAGGAGTTGGCGAGAGAGAAGTCCAAGTGAGTCACGGAGGATCTTATACTTTGCGCGAGATGAGAAAGTCAAATGTTGATCGAACACATGGTGAAGAATCCTTGACAGGTTAAGATTGACCAGATGTTAGACAACGGGAAGTCTCTATTAGGACCCATGCGGCCGGCAAGAGGGGAGGGGTGAATTGCCTATAAATTACAAATGGACCTTTCTCGATCTTTCAAACAAGATTAGAAGAACAATTAACTTAAAGTAGTTTAACAACTAATAAAATAAAGAGGCGCAAAAAGTTACTTGGTTACAACCTAAATAGTTGTTAATCTAAGACAAAATAAAGTACTAAAAGATCTCCTTCGGTGAAGGCGGAGAAGCTTATAGCTTCTTACACTCGTTGAACGCTCAGAAAGTTACTTCCGCTGCTCCGATCGCCTGGGTGATTCAGTTCATCCGGAATTAGGCTCACCCGGATGCATCTTCCATCCTTCTCCTCGAGTAGGCTTCCTCCTCGGCTTCTCATCCCTCGAACGTCGCACACATCATTCTCGTCCACTAGTGTACTCTTCCACAACACCTCGTCCCTCGGACGCACCGAGCCCATCGGCTCTCTCCTGTGCCGTCTTTCTCGCTAGTTGCGTCTTCGGCTAGACTTATTGTGTTCCTAAGCTCCTGCACATTTAGACATAAGGATCAAACACAACAAGACCTAACTAAACTTGGTTGACCACATCAAAACTAACCCGGGGTTCTAACAATCTTTCCCTTTTTGATGTGCATCAATCCAAGTTCAAGTTAGGGTTAAAAAATAATATAACTTATGTAAAGAAAAAATAATATAACTTACGTAAAAAAGTCGCAATTAGAATCAAATATTGTAATGAATTAAGCAATAAAATTCATAATTTAAATTAGCAAAAATTCTTACTCCCCTTTAGCTTGTACTTCTCCCTCTTTGATCACATTAAAAAAATATGGTACTTTTAAATGACTTGGAAGTTAGTCCAAAACAAAGTCTAAGGGAAAACAAATTTTGAAAAAATATTTTAAAAAAATTCTAAAAATTTTAATAGGAGTTGAACAGACATATATAAAGCAGATATAAAATTTTAGACAAAAGAGTTAACTTAAGCAGAAAATAAATTCCAAAAAAACTTTAATTTTAAAAACTATTTTTTTTGAGTAATTAACAAATATTTTTAGATTGGTAAAAAAAAGTTGACTATTTAATAGTTAGTCTATTAAATATTTATTTTAATAATTGACTTCTAGGCTGTGGCGAGATATTAGGCCTTCTTGGATATTGGAACAACACTCACTGTGACTATTTTTTTAATATTATTTAATTGGTTAACAAATTTATTATTATATTATATATATATATATATATATATATATATATATATTTGATAAAAATATTATTAATAAATAATTTATGATATATCACGGAAGGGGAAGAAGGCATGGAGGGTCGACATCACCACCAACCACATCGACGATTACTATTGGATCGAAAAAAATATAGATATCTTCACAATGGTATGATATTATCCAGGCCTAGACCCTCATGACTTTGCTCTTAGGCTTTCCCCAAAAGGCCTCATGCCAATGAAGATATCTTCTCTTTATAAATCCATGATCTTTCCCATGTGTTTTCAATATGAGACAATGCTTGTAACCTTGCAACGCCACAGGCTTCCCATGTCTGATCCTCGACCCACCAAGTTTTTCTGCCCCTCGGTCCACCCGACCTATTAGGACTTCCTTGCCTAGCCGCAACTAGAACTTCCTGCCTGGTGTCTGATCCTCTTGATCCAAACATAATAGCCCCCACTTCTTTGTTCGAGGTCAATATTGTACCCATATGGCTCAATCAGATCATAACTCTTGTGCACAGTCGATAGTTAAACCTTCTGGCAATCCGGACTCTGATACCAATTGTTGGATCGAAAAGAATTTAGATATCTTCACAATTGTATGATATTGTCCACTTTGGGCCTAGGCCCTCATGGCTTTGCTCTTGGGCTCTTCCCAAAAGACCTCATACCAATGGAGATATCTTTCTCTTTATAAATCCATAATCTTTTCCATGTGTTTTTAATGTGGGACTATGTTTGCAACCTTGCAACCCCAACAATTACTGCTAAGAGTCCATCAAAGACACCCTCACTGGCAAGACCTCCTACACGAAATCCACTAACAACAGTAAGTGTCCTCTACTTCTGCCTCCTACATCTTCTTGTTGGAAACCCTAGATGCTCCACCGCCTTCCATCCTAGATGGGCCTCAGGTTCTTTTCCACCACAGTCGTCACCACCACCACCACTGCCTCAACTAAAATGTCTCTCCATCATGCACTCTTCGACATGTGGCTCAATGATTAAACCCAAAACCTAACGAAAATGCCAACTCTACCCTACGATGGAGGCAAAGATCTCACTCTGCTGCTCTTGGACGAACTTCTTCTCCGTGTGTGTCTGTGGAAGAAGGCATGGAGGGTCGACATCACTGCCAACCACATCGACGATTACTTAGCTTCCAAGAATCCATCAAGGACACCCTCACCGGCAAGGCCTTCGACATGAAATCCATTGACAACAGTAAGTGTCCTCTACTTCTGCCTCCTACATCTTCTTGTTGGAAACCCTAGATGCTCCACCGCCTTCCACCCTAGATGGGCCTCAGGTTCTTTTCCGCCACAACCGTCGCCGCCGCCACCGCCACCTCAACTAAATGGTCTCTCCATCATGCACTCTTCGACATGCGGCTCAACGATTAAACCCAAGACCTAAAGAAAACGCTGACTCTACCCTGCGATGGAGGCAAAGATCTCACTCTACTGCTCTTGGACGAACTTCTTCTCCGTGTGTGTGTGTGGAAGAAGGCTTGGAGGGCCGACATCACCGCTAACCACATTGACGATTACTTCCAAGAATCCATCAAGGACACCCTCACCGGCAAGGCTTCTGACATGAAATCCACTTACAACAATAAGTGCCCTCTACTTCTGCCTCATACATCTTCTTGTTGGAAACCCTAGATGCTCCACCGCCTTCCATCCTAGATGGGCCTCAGGTTCTTTTCCACCATAGTCGTCGTCGTCGCCGCCGCCGCCGCCACCTCAACTAAAAGGTCTCTCCATCATGCACTCTTCGACATACGACTCAACGATTAAACTTAAAACCTAACAAAAATGCCGACTCTACCTTGCGATGGAGGCAAAGATCTCACTCTACTACTCTTGGACGAACTTCTTCTCTGTGTGTGTGTGTGTGTGGAAGAAGGCTTGGAGGGCCGACATCACCACCAACCACATCGACAATTACTTCCAAGAATCCATCAAGGACACCCTCACCGGCAAGGCCTCCGACATGAAATCCACTGACAACAGTAAGTATCCTCTACTTCTGCCTCCTACATCTTCTTGTTGGAAACCCTAGATGCTCCATCGCCTTCCATCCTAGATGGGCCTCAGGTTCCTTTCCGCCACAGCCATCACCGTCGCCACCGCTGCCTCAAGTAAAAGGCCTCTCCATCATGCACTCTTCGACATGCGGTTCAACGATTAAACCCAAAACCTAACGAAAACGTTGACTCTACCCTACGATGGAGGCAGAGATCTCACTCTGCTGCTCTTGGACGAACTTCTTCTCCGTGTTCTCGCCGTTGTCCTTGACACCCTCCCTCGTTTCAAATGTGTGTGTGTGTGTGTGGGGGGGGGGGGTGTTGTTCTTTACATTAGTAGCTTCGTATTGAACCATGAATCGCTATTTTTGATGCTTGTTTATGCCCTTTTCTTGACCTATTTTTGCATAAATTTTTGGTCACAAAATCTTCAAATTTCCGACTGATTTTAGGTCGATTCTTAGGGCTTTCACTCGTGAGATGTTGGTGTTCGAGCTTAGGAGATTTTTGAACTTAATTAGACCTTTTTCAATGATTTTTGGCAGTAATTTGGATTGTTCTGGTGAGTATAGCCTCCTGCTCTATTCCAGCTTTCTGTATTTCAATTTTAAAGATTTTTAAGAGTTTGATTCAACCTCTAGTATGAAATTCCATCTAGGTTTCGTGAGGTATACATGCTGCCCAAAATGGGAATTTTATCTACTTCGATTTAAATCTGTCGCTGCTATGATGTAGCTCATAATCAATGTAAACTTAAAGGATTAATCTAGAGGCTATAGAAAGTAGTAACTTTCTGAATTCATTTTATTTAAGGTATTCTTTTTTATCTCTTTAGTTTTCTTTTTATCATTATATTGTTGTGTTACATATCTAATTGTCGTTGGATTATTGAAGTTAGTTACATGAATATCTATCAGAATTACAAATAACACTAAATTTTTGTGTGAGGTATTTTCTGTATTATTTTTAGAGTTCAATCATGTGGAAGAGAAATTCACAATAAGATAGTCAAGATTATGTTACCTGGTCTTGTGTTGGATTTATTATTAATTAAGTTGTTTTTTTTTCTTTTCATGGTGGTAAGTTGGTTTTAGAATTAATTTTTTATAAATAACTATGTCAGCTTCAATGGTGAATTATTAAGTTTCTTTAAATATAAAAGGCATTGAATATTATGTAAATGCACCAATGTTCAGGCTCAAAATTGAATGCAATGGTTATTCTAAACCTACGATCATATGGTTGTGATCGATCTCATTTTGTAATCTATTTTTTAATGGATCTCTCTCTCTGATTTAGATAAATATGGCGAGGAAAAGTGCTAGAAGCTACAGATTTGGGATGTATTATTCGAAAATTGAAGCAGAAGTACATACTCTTATCGATGAAAGTCTATTAATGCAGGCAAGTTGTTTATCTACCTACCTCTCGTATGAATTCCGACGAGATTGTTCAATATTTTATTTTTTTCACTTCTATTAAAAAAAATGATAATCCCAATTAGCCTTATTAACTATCTATGGGGGTGATCGGCACGGTCCCACGGAAGTTTCCCACCGGTCACCAGGATAAATCGGGAAGTGCACGCAGTGACCAGCCCAGAAGTCCAGCATCCTTTGATTACCCCCCCCCCCCCCCCCCCTATTTGGAGGAAAAATTCTTGCAAATACGCCGTAGCTGGGGTTCGAACCGCGGGTACCTAGAAGACAACCTGAATGTCCTACCGCAGCACCATGGCCCTGGGGACTCTTTTCACTTCTATTAAATAACTAGAATAGATGGGTTTCATGATTATGTGACATTTAAGCAGTGCAATTAGAATCTAGTGTACAATTTTGATTTCTAATTTATAGTATATATCTTTATTCGAGCAGGTGTGCACAAGAGTACTAGGAAGAACGTCGGAAATCCAAAAAAATAGAGACTTTAACGGGTTAAGGAGCACTGGGAATTTTAGTGCCGTCTTTTCATCGACATTTAAGCAGAAAATCTCATGTGTTGTGTTGCTTTACCTTTGTTTTAATAGTGTCGCTAGTTGTCATTTTATTGGTTGCTTATAAAATTTATTTGAAATGTTATAAATATTATTTCTGAATGTTAGAAAATTATATATTAAATTTTATTTATGAATTTTGTATTTTAAATTATTTATAATACTAGTAAATTTTATATTAAAATATTTTTTTTCATTTTATTTGAAAAACGACAACGATTTTTCATCGTTGTAAAATTGTTGTCTTTGCCTTCAAAGACAATGATTTTTAATCATTGTCTTTAATTACCCCTTTTAACAGTACAACCTTTAACAATAGTTATAAAGTAGATATGACAACGGTGAAAAACTGTTGTTGTTAGGCTATTTTCTTGTAGTGAACATTTAATTTTCTTTCTATAAATTATAACTTTTTAAAAAGTTTAATTTATTCTAAGCAGAATTTGGGTACCCAATATAGGTTTCTTCCTACTGAATTGATTAAGTATCTTTTAGGAATATATTTTGGTGCTAACTTTCTAATTTGACCTTTATGGTATCTAAAATACCAATTGAGTCCTTGATAATTTCTAGAATATGAGCAAATAGAATTTTTAAAATTTTCTATTTATCTTTTAAATTTGTATTTTCAATTTCCAATTTATCAAGCTCCTCGATTAAGTAAGATTTTGCTAAGATTCTTTTTATTTCTAAGTTTTCCTTTTTCAAATTTTCCTATTTGATTTTTAATTTACACATTAATTTAGTCATAGATTTAATGCCAAAGTAAAATTGAACAGGAGGTAAGAGGCATACCTCACTTATCATGTCAGATTTGAAGTTTTATTCTCCCCCTGCTTCGCTGCATTTGTCTTATGTCTCTCCCCTTCATTGATGATGGCTTATGAGGAGCTTTGTTCTTTATGACTAGCTATCAGTGCTAGTCCGTCGTATGCTTTTATTTCTGACTCAGATGACGAGCTTTCGTTCTAAGTGGCTTTGAGATTCTTGTGATTGTTTTGCTTGGGGCTTTGCCTTTTTCCTTTTTGAGCTCCCGACAGTTCTCCTTTATGTGTCATTCTTTTTGACCTGGTAGTATCGAACCTTCCTTCTATTTCTATGATTTTTTCTATTTTGCGATTCTTTAAATTTATTAGACTTAAATTTTTTTAAAACTTTCTTACCATGCATGGTTCTTGGTCTCCTTCCATATCTGAGTCTGACTCAGGTTTGTCCTTCTTGGTGGCTCTTAGTGTCAGATTTTGACTTGACTCTACTATTGTATCTACACATCGAGTCTCATGTAATTCTAAAGTTGAAAATGATTCCTCTAGGGTACTTACCTTCATAGACGGATTTACCTTAGGCCCGTCCTAGGCTATAGCCTAGCCTAAAAATATTCTTTTACATGTTTAATCATCTATTTCAAATCACAAAAAGTACCATAGAAAACAAAAACAAAAATCTTGCTTTCATTTATCCGATCAAATCATGAGAAAGATTTTGCATTAATTATCCCTACCTCATATCTTATTTAAATTTAATCGAGTATTTTTATTATTCTTATTTTAAATTTAAAACATTACTAAAAAGGATTTTTTATAATTATATATTTTTATTATATTAATGAAAAAATTTCTTTTCAAAAATCCTAATTTATAAATAAATCAATCCTATATTATTTATAATCCGATCAATCTCAATTAAATTTATCAAAAATAATTTTTAATGAATATGAAATATAGGTAAAAAAATGAGTAGAATATAAAAGAATAAATAAGAAAAAATTATTAAGTCAAATTAATTATATATATATATATTAAAATAAATAAATCTCATTAGGTGTGAAATAAAATATATATATCTGTATATTGAAAAAAAATATTCAAATTCATTTTAGCGCAAAGATAGGATTGTCCTGTACTCTAATCTTATTTTAAAAAAAACTATATTTTATAATCTATAATTTGACATAAAAAAATATTATTTTTTAATTGTATTTGATACTTAATTCATTTTTCTACACTCAAAGTGAGTTTAGCCCAGTCCTTCTCTTATTTGTGGATCCGTCCTTGCTTACCTTCAAGTCCTTCGAGATGTAGTAGACGTCTACGATCAAAGTCTATTCTGGGGTTTTGGGAAAGGCGTTTAGTGCATAGCGTACTGAGTCCCGGTTGGTTACCGTTTCACTGAGGTTGCCTAGTCCGGTGATCAGCTCCTTGATCTTCGTGTGCAATTTAACTACCTTCTCACCTTTTTCTAGACGGATGTTCGTCAGTTTGTTCCGAAGAATGTCCCGTCGTGCGAGTTTCGCTTCGAATGCTCCTTCATCGAGTTCCAGGAACTTCTCCCAAAGGTCTTTTACCGATGTGTAACTTTCAATGCGATTTACTTCTTGAGGCGGTAATATACTTAAAAGGTGATATTCTGCTCTATAGTTGGCTACGAAATCGCTTTGCTCATTTCTCGTCCAATGGTACTCTTCTTTCTCTACGCCTTATTGATCATTGGAACTACAAAACCGTACTTAATTATTAAAATAATTTCAAACTCGATTTTTAGGAATACCTCCATCTAGCGTTTCCAGTGTGCGAACTCCCCCTCGAACTTTGGTGCAATGAGGCTTGGTCCGGACATTGATTTTGCTTCGGTCGGTGGTTAGTCCTTATGAAGCGTTCTCGCTCTAATACGACTTGTTAGGACCTGTGCGACTAGCAAGAGGGGAGAGGTGAATTGCTTGTAAATTACAAATAGACCTTTCTCGATCTTTCAAACAAGATTAGAAGAACAATTAACTTAAAGTAGTTTAACAACTAATAAAATAAAGAGACACAGAAAGTTACTTGGTTACAACCTAGGTGATTATTAATCTAAGGCAAAATAAAGTGTTAAAAAGATCTCCTTCGGTGATGGCGAAGAAGCCTCTTACACTCGTTGAATACTTAGAAAGTTACTAGGAAATAAATACTTGAGTTGTTGTCTATTTCCTAGGTCCAGGGGTCTTTTTATAGCCCCTGGAAAATTTTATCCTAGGTGGAAGGCGCCTCCAGCGAGGCAAGCAAAGATAAAGTTTTATCTTTGCCAACGGTTGCATTTTGCCTAGTTTAAGGTGCCTTCAAAGGGTTGAAGGCGGCTTCTATGGGTGGTTGAAGGTGCCTTCAACAAGGTTGAAGGTGCCTTCCCACAGAAAAGTGCGGAGGCGCCTTCAGCTACATTGAGAGCGCCTCCGGCAGCTCCGTAGCTCCCCCTTTGGCTCTTCCGCTGCTCCGATCGTCTGAGTGATTTTTCATCCAAAATTGGCGTCACCCTGACCCATCTTCCAATCTTCTCCTCGAGCAGGCTTCCTCCCTAGCTTCTCATCCCTCGAACGTTGCGCACGCTCTTCTCGTCCACCGATGTACTCTTCCACAGCACCTCATCCCTCGGACGTATCGAGCCCGTCAGCTCTCTCCCATGCCGTCCTTCTCGCTAGCTGCGTCTTCCGCTCGGCTTCTTATATTCCTAAGTTCCTGCACACTTAGATATAAGGATCAAACACAATAGGACCTAACTAAACTTAGTTGACCACATCAAAACTACCCCGGGGTTCAAACAATTTCAACAGGTTAAAGGATGACGGGATGTTGGGCAAAGGAACTCTAAACTTGGGTGAACAAAAGCTTGCTAAATCGATTAACCTAATCGATTCAACCTTAGCTTGTCAATTAATTAGGCTAATTGATTAACAATGTTTTCTTGGCGAAGAGAAAGTTTATTAATCGGTTAAGGAAATCGATTGGAAGTTGTTCTCTCCACGAACAAAAAACTTCATAATCGATTAACTGAATCGATTGGAAGCTATCGATTGATTAGTATGGTTCACCAATTGATTGGTCTGGCGAAAAAAGAGTCATTCTGCAGATTTGAATGATCAGATCTGACATAACAATCGATTGAGGTTAAGGTTAATCGATTGAGAGGTATTTTTCAGCCTGAAAGAAATCCTAGAAAAGGGGGGGGGGGTGTTGGTGAAGTTTTGAAGTAGTCAGTTCATGAGGTTTTGGAGAGAAGTGTTTGTTGTATCTTCCAATCATCAAAAGGCTAACCAAAGTAAGAAAAGAGTAAGCAAAGTAAGGTTCCTTATTATAAAGTCGTTTTCAATTTCTTTTGTAATCTTGTTTACGTTTCTTGTTGTATTCTTTGTACTCAAGCTTGTACGAGGTTTCTCAGCCTTCGGAAGGTTTTCGAGGAGGAAGTTCTTAGTGGAGCTGTGAGTGAGTAGTGGACCCTTAGATTTATCATCTCAAGAAGGTGAATATCAAGTAAAATTCAAATGCAGTGCATATGACGTCCAAGTTTTAATTGAAGATCCATGGTGCATTTAATAGGCACAAAGCAACTATGAGAAGTGATCGAAGTTATTCACCCTCTTCTAGCGCATATGAATCTTAACAGGACTTAGTTTCATTTATTCCGAGATCTCTAGATTTATCAGTCACTTTTGATAAAATCGACTGATGGACCTTCACCATTCTAAAAATTGAAATTTTTATATGTCTAGAAAAAGAGAGTCCAAGAATCTTATTTATGGTGTTAGTCGGTAATTATAATCGTTATATCATTTAAAATGAGCTTTTGACATCATTTCTTATACTCCAATCAAGTTGTAAAAATAGTCGTGCTCAATAGGGTATATTGAAATGGTGTTTGAGGGTAGGGATGTAAAAACAAATCGAATCGAGTCGAATATATATATATAAAAAATCTAAGGTTCGAGTTAGTTATATTCAAGTTCGAGCTCGATTTGAAACTTAAAAAGTTTAAAAATTTTGTCTCGGATTCGGCTCGAATTAGAGGTTGGGTTCGAGTTCGACTTGAAAGATTCAAACATGTTCATGAGTTATTTAAACTATTACTAAAAATAAGTACCCGAAAGACTCAAAATTTATTTAATATATAATTATATTATATTAATAAAATATTAAGGTTCGTGAACTATTGAACTAAATAATTTGAGCTCGAGTTTGACTCGAAAAAAATTCGAACATGTTTGAGTTCGGCTCGAATTAGATAAGTTCTTATACGAATCAAATATTTATCGAACTGACTCAAAAAACTTATGAACCAACTTAATTCATTTACAACCCTATTTGAGGCCATGGATACACCCAGGAGAAACACCCAATACATATGTCCTTGCTCCATGATATAACGAGGCCTATAAGTCCATCAATTATTTTTGGACGAAATTGACTAATTGGAAAAATAGTTCAGTGTACATAAAATTGTCGAATCGATTGTTACTGTAACATAATTGATTGGAAAAATTGTTCATCATCGCATAATACTATCAAATCGATTGCTAGAGTTCCTCAATCTATTCAGAAATCTATTAGGTAATTATGGAGCGGTAAAATAAATATTGGATATATAATTTGATAATTTGAAATTTTAACTATATGATTCAGGTACTCCGGAACATAATTAAGTGATTCAGTAATTCTCCCAGAATTTTTAAACAATAAAAATATCAATATCGCTACTAGTTTAGTCGATTGCTCAGATGATGTAAAGTAAGAACTTCAATTAATGATGCATCATTCACTATCGTGATTGATGGATATATAATAGTTCTGAGTGTTTTCGTGTTTATCTTGATAGATTCTCCTTTGCAATGAGCTGCCATTCCGAAAGGTTGGCTACCTCATCGAATGACCTTATAGGTCTAAATTCTTTGATACATTAAGACCTCTGTTTATTTTAAAGAAGGGGATCACGCTAAAAGCGCAGATTTTATGAGATTACAAACACCTTTTAGTGGATAGAAAATTCGTTTTGTCATTTGAAATCCGATGGATTTTTTATTTTTATGTATTCTAAATTTTATATTTAAAAAATCTTTTAAAATGTATATTTATTTGATGGGGATGGGCTCCATTAAATTTGTTGATGTGAAACTCTGTTCTCCGATTCGGCGTGGCCACGGCTCTCCGCACTCATCGCAGGGATCTAATGTCGAAGATCAAATCCAGCACGCCGCCGCCGCCGCTCCTCCTCGTGCTCCTGCTCCTCAACTTCCATTTTCTTCACACTCCGGCGATCGAACTCCTCTTCAATGGCTTCAAGTCCAACGATCTTACCCTCTACGGAAACGCTTCTCTCGAACCCCATCCTTCCTCATCGGATCTCGCCAGCAACAGTAGCGGCCGCAGGTACCTCTCCCTCACCACTTATTCCAACTATTCTGTAGGCCGCGCGCTCCTCCCCTTCCCCGTCCGCACCAAAGACGCCAATTCATCCGCCGTCCTACCCTTCTCGACCTCGTTCCTCTTCTCCATCGCTCCTGTTCCCTCGGTCTTTCCTGGCCACGGTCTCGCCTTTTTCTTTGCTCCCGCCGCTGGTACTTTCGACGCCGTCGCTTCCCAGCACCTTGGTCTCTTCAACTTGACCTCGAACGGTGACGCCGCCGCCCGCGTCGTCGCCGTGGAGTTTGATGTCTTTAAGAATGAGGAGTTCCGTGACATCAATTCCAACCACGTCGGCGTCGATCTCAACTCTCTCACCTCCGTATCAGCAGCCGCTGCCGGCTACTGGCCAGATGAAAACGGTGCTTCCTTCGTCGACCTGACGCTTAACGATGGGACCATCTACCAGGCCTGGGTGGACTATGTCAGCGGGCGGCTTAATGTCACCATGGCTCCCGCCGCCCTCTGCCGAAAGCCGCTCCGCCCACTTATATCCGTCCAAATGGACCTCTCCAACGTATTCCTTGATGAGATGTACGTCGGTTTCTGTGCTTCAACAGGGATGCTGGTGGAGCGCCACCGCATCCTAGCTTGGAGCTTCAGCAACTCCAACTTCTCCGCCGGCGACGGTCTAATCACCACCGATCTCCCCAATTTCCTCGAGCAGGCGAATGCAAAATCGAGAAAAGGCCTTATTGTTGGCTTCATTATGGCAGCAATCGTTCTTCTGTTTTCTTCAGTTGTGGCGGCAGGGTTGTGGAGGAAGTGGACTCATCGGAAGAGAAAGCACAAACGAGTAATTGAGGAAGAAGAAAGTGAGGACAAGATCGAGGAGTGGGAATTGGAGTATTGGCCTCATCGAATTGGGTACCAAGAAATCTACGCCGCCACGGAAGGTTTCTCCGAGAGCAACCTGATCGGCCGCGGCGGCCACGGCGTTGTCTATAAAGGGATTCTCCGTGGCACCGAGGTCGCAGTGAAGCTCTTTTCCCAGACCAATTCGGAGGAGGCAAAGTACTTCGCGGCGGAGGTATCCAGCCTAGGCCGGCTTAAACATCGGAATCTGGTCGGCCTCCGCGGCTGGTGCCGATCCCGGCGTGACCGAGGGGCCACAATGATCTTGGTGTACGACTACATGGAGAATGGAAGCTTGGACCGCTGGATCTTCGGAGGCGGGGAACAGCTGAATTGGGTTTCGAGGGTGAGTATCCTCCGGGACGTAGCGGAGGCACTGCTCTACCTGCACGAAGGATGGGGCGAGTCTGTGGTGATCCACCGCGACGTCAAGGCGAGCAACGTGATGCTGGACGCCGGGATGATCGGGCGGCTGGGGGACTTCGGTCTGGCGCGAGCCCACCAGCGGGGCTGTGAGCTGGGCACCACTAGGGTGGTCGGCTCAGCAGGGTACCTAGCTCCGGAGGTGGTGCGCACCGGGCGCGCGACGGCAGCGACGGACGTTTATGCCTTCGGGGTCATGGTGCTCGAGGTGGTGAGCGGGCGACCGGCGGCGGCGGAGGGGTTGCTGCCGTTAGTGTCTTGGGCACGGAATGCTGCCGCTCGGGGTGCTGCTCCGGTGGACGCGAGAGCGAGGGCGTCGGAGGGGTACGACGAGAGGGAGGCGGCGCTGTTGGTGGCGGTGGCGCTGGCGTGCACGCGGGATGACGCGATGGAGAGGCCAACGACGAGGCAGTTGGTGCGGATGTTGGAGGCGTGTGGGCAGGGCGATGGAGGATCGACCTCCGCTAGGCTGCTGGCGGTGGAAAACTTCGGAGAGGCGTGGGCTGCCTTTCCTGTTACCCCTCGGCAGCCCACGCCGGAGCTCCGACATCTCACGTTCCTGGAGCTGCAGCAATCTTTGTCCTCGTCGTCCTCATCAGCGGTCAACGCACCCGGCAGTCTCGTGGATGACCTCTGAGCATGACAGATAGTGGTGGGTTTGTGGTTGGGTGGGGTTTTGTTTTATTTTATTTTATTTATTGTATTCACATTTTAAAATATTATATTTTGTAATTTTTATAAAAGAACAAATATTCTCTCATTATCGTGCGTCGGTCGCTGCCAGTCACGGTCTTCAATCCTGCAGCAAAAAAAAAAAAAAGGTTCCCTTTCTCCGTGGCCACCCCACAAGATTTCAGAGGAAGTAAATCATAATTAATGCTGAGTAAGAAAGGTGACTGAGGTCGAAAGAATTTTTGACGCAGCAGATCAAGATTTTATTTCCTCACGATTTCATTGAGAAGTTACAGGCACCTAACCCACTGATCCAACCCGTGAGGCCTTCAATCCTGCAATAATGACAAGAGAAAATGGTTCCCTTTCTCCGGCGGCCTCCCCCGCCGTTTCGCAGTGAATCTAAATCATTAATTATACGTACCGTTGTAGTTTTAAATCAAACCGGTGATCTTTAATTTGAAGCCATTGTCTTATTCTTGTCGAACAACATCCAAACTCACTCACTTCTAGTGCTTCGCCATTTGCCACCAAAACGGCAGATCATAATTAATCTGATTAAAGGAATACAATGCGAGAGTTAAATAAAGTAGTGGTGGGTTTTCATATGAACAAATTGATATATCTTGAAGCTAAGCCAAGCATTTGACCTGAATTGCAGGTTTTCAAGCTTTTATTTATGAAAGAACCAAGTGCAAATCACACAAATTAAAGCAAAGCAGCAAGGAATCAGATTCAATGCACAGGCTTACAACTAGTGCTGCAACTTCCTTCAATTTGCTCACATGAATCTTCAAAAATGCACATATGACTTGCGGTGGCTTTTTTTTAGTCTTTTCCTCTATGGAATTAATGCAAAATCGTTGCCTTGCTTTCATGAGTTGCATGTGATATTGATAATCCTATCAAAGGATGATATTAAACTAGTAGTGTCAACAAACTATGCCTTGCTTGCTTTTCCTGAGCTGGCCATGATATGAGTTCATGACTTTCAGGACAAACAAAAAAAAAAAAAAAGCTAAATAACTTTAAGCCTCATTGTATTTTCTATCTACTAGCAATTTGTTCCATGTATTTAAAAAAATAACATTTAACTTTTTTTTACCAGAAGTTAAAAAAAAAATTATAAATAACCAAAATAACTCATTACTTTACTGATCTATGTTGAAATTATTTTGATTGAAATATTCTTACTGAAAAGTAACTTCAAACTTCTAGACAAACAATAAGTAAAAAATAAAAAATCTATCGTGGAAAGTTTCATCTTAATCAAACCTAATCTATATATAGGTCAAAAATTTCACTTGTTATTTAAAGAAAAATTCTCATAAAATTTATATATACATCAGTATAAACAATAGAAAAGTAATAATTTTGAAAGGGATAATCATCTAAAAACTCATTTCATCACTCTCACCAAATCAAAAAAGATCCAGAATTTTAAATTGATGAATCAAAATCAAATGAAGATAGAATAAAGTTTAACATTAAAAATATCTTCATCATCATCAAATGTGATATACAATATATGAGTGAAGTGTTGTTGTAGTAAAATTGCACCAATACACGCATCAAAAACATTACAAAATCTAGGAAAAAAGTTTTTTATAAGTTGTTGTGACTACAAAGTTAGTGCTCAAACATCTTAATATGTCACATAAACCCAAAACCACTAATATCTAATGAATGTCAATTACTATTTGCATGCAGAAAAAATGATGAATATAAGTACTTATGAATGAATGAAATAGAAGAAGAAACACAAGAATTCAACAGCTTCACTTTTCAAAAAATTCAGATTAAGATTAAGCTTTTAATCGTCATGTCAATTTTTTTTTTTTTTTGCTTTTCATTTTTTTGTCTAAAAGTCTAAGGTTATTTTTCGATAAAAGTGTTAGTAATTTCATTATTCAAAATTAGGATTTAGGTCAGCAAATTAAAATAATATATTTTTTTATTCATTTACTCTTTTTTTTTAACTTTTTGACTTTAGGTCAAAGAGGATTAAGTATTATTTTTTAAATAAAAAAGATAAATTACTATTTGATAGAAAAGGACTTAAAGTTATTTAACCTAAAATAAATGAAATTACTTAAAGTGCGTTGAGCTCTTCCTTTTATAGTGCTATATTACTTTGTTCAAACCTATGTACCCTTTAATGACATAGGTGCGCCTAACGCAACTTATGATAACCCAACAAAACTAGTCGATTAGATTCATGTCATGCTCAATCCGATCAATTCTTTTTATATCTTATATACTTAGACATTTTGTATTGGTAAAATGTTGCTTAGGAAAATCTAAACAATTTCAATACAAACAAAAAGGGTAGACAATAAACTTGGCATGAATAATAAATGGAAAAAATGGTATTATATTCTTTAGTATTTAAAATGGTAATTATTTACTTAATTTATAAATTTACTATCAAATATGCAACTAAAACAATGGCGCATTAATACGCCAATTAGTTAATCTATCAATTATCAGCTCCCATATTAGTAAATTAATATATCAGCTATTTTTCAAATCAAAATTATAGCAAAATAAGTTTTTATTATTATTTTTTTTTTAAAAAAAGGAAGCTATAAAGACGAGAGAGGGCAGGGCGCCTCTATATATATACACGAGAACTCCACACGCGTTTAATTTCCCTCGCTTGCCGTTCTCGCTCTCCCGCTTCCGTCGCTGCCCCATTCTCTCCTCTCCACCGTTGCTTTCGCTGCCCTCCTTCCTTTTCACGCCCTAATTTTATAAAATCTTAGTTTCCCTTCCGATCACGCTCTTTTCCTCCTCCGGTCCGATACGCCATGGGGAAGAGAATTTTGGTCACTGGAGGCGCCGGCTACATCGGTAGTCACACCGTGTTGCAGCTTCTCCTCGCTGATTTCAGCGTCGCTGTGGTGGATAACCTCGATAACTCCTCTGAGGCCGCCCTCGAGCGCGTCGCCAAGCTCGCTGGGGACGCCGGCAGGAACCTGTCCTTTCACAAGGTATTCGATTGCTTTTCTTTTGCACTTAATTTGATTTCTGGAGCGGGATTTTAGGGTATTTGGATCGGGGTGGATGTCCTTGTAGGAATTTATGCCTTTGGATGTGCAAAGATTGATTCTTTTGGATGTGTTTTCTTGTTTTCAGTCGCTTGTTTGGCTTTAACTGCGAATTTTAGGGATTGATATTTTTTTGAGTTACACGGATTCTTATTCCTGGCAAATGTTGATTCATCTCTGAGAAGGAATGTCATACACGATTTGCTTACTAATAATGGTTCATTTTTTTAACGAAAGAATTTTAATCGGTCGATGATGGTTGCGTCACGTTTTCCTCCCTTTATAGTTTTTGAGGGCGATAAGTGGCTTACGGTTTCTTCTAACTTTAATTGCTAAGATACCAAGTGGATTGACTCTGCAGGTAATCCTCGATTATCGTGTGACTTACACCTGTTGGGTATCTGATGCCAAGCCACTTGGTTGAAACACTTTTTCGCGTTCGGTCCTGCACTTGCACCATATTGTTATGAATTTTCCAAATTTTTGCAACATTTTATTGGCAATTGTGCACCATCATTTATTCTAGAATTGTCTTTGCATCACTATTCTATGTTTCACCCGTCCTTGGTATTGCTACCTAACATTGTGAATTCTTGGGTGCAATCTATTTGCATCTCTCTATGGCAAACTCAGCCAGTTTGACTTTATACGTTGTAGTGGATGATGCAATAAGCCTCTTTAATTTATTAGCATGTCTCTTTCTCCTCCGAACGTGTAGCTATTTTGGATACGCTACGCACACATTAGATGTTCTCTGAGTTTTGTTTTATATATTATTTTAAATCAAGGTGGTCTCCTATCGAACTTGAAAATATCGAGCTGCAGTTACGTATGAAATTATAGTGCTCGATTAATTATCTAATATCTCATCAATCGTGTCCATATGTATCTCGTTGTTAATATATGTGCAACATTACAGATGTCCGATTGATGCTATATTTTGTCTTTTTGTATCCGGGAACTGATGTGTTATCCTCTTGCTACTGGAACATATTACAACAGCGTATATATCAAAGTCACTTATTTTTCATATTCTTAATCAGATAGGCAATTGCACGACAAGAATGCTTTAGTAGAAATAGCTGCTGTCAAATAATATTTTTGTTACGATGACGACCCAATATTGCTTCAAACCCCGTTCTGTATTGGTCTTTGTTTAAGCGATTCCTTAATGTCCTAGAATAGCATGCAACGTGGTCTTGATTTCTCATCTTGTCTATACTTCTACAGATTGACCTTCGAGATAGAGATGCACTGAAGAAAATTTTTGATTCGACAAAGTAAGTTTTTTTCACAAGATTGAACAGAGTCGGGACTTGATCGGTACTTTAGAGACTTTTAGATAAAATATTGTTGTTGTATTAGATAAACTTTACTCCTATTGTTACATCTTGGGCTAAACGTGCTGTGATTTTGGCTAAACATTCATAACATTTTCCTGTCGCCATGTTTCATTATGTGAGTATTTTTCTTATCTCTTAATATCCAAAAGGTACTCCATTACTGTGACCTGAAAAAATAAATGATAGATTGAACTGGTGTGTTCATTCAATATTTGATTGCATATAACTACTCTGACGCAAGGTTCTCAGTAGTTCTACATCATTTACTTGATCTTATATCAATTTAATTTCTGATCCACTCTACAGAATGCTATGCCCTCCTAAACAGAAGAGTATCATAAAACAAGAACCTGACGGAACCATAGCAATATCAAGCCTTTGCCAACGTAAAAGTATCACCCAGTTAAAATCAACAAGACTGAGTCAAATATACCAGTTCTGCAGCAAAGTGAATTTTTTTTTCTAGATATTCTCTTCTATATATGTTTTACTTCTATTTTTCAATGATACAAGGTTATTACACAGAACCCATATGCTAAGTTGGGTTTATTAGACTGTCAGAAGTGCCGCCATAAACCTGCAATTTATTTTAACGTTTATCTACTTTTTCAAGGCATGTCATAGTCATCACATACAAAGGATCTTGTTTGGAATAATTGGTGATAGGGTAATAAAATTTCCATCAGCCAAAGTATGAATTACATTGATCTTAGTGAATTCAACAAATTTATTAAAAACTTTTGTAGAAGTTTATGTTGGAAGGATAAAACTTAACGACCTCAATCTTTCTCAGTGTCCACAATAAGAGAGGTTTTATTTTTTTTCAAGGATATAAATGTTTTATAATCATCCTACGTGAGCAACATGTCTGTCATTAGTTATTCCTTTTCTTTGAAGCAGTAATTAATTGTTTTCTTGTAAATAATGTGGATTTTTCAATTATGCTTTTAACTTCCTTTGCAGATTTGATGCTGTTATACACTTTGCCGGATTAAAGGCAGTGGGAGAAAGTGTTGAAAAACCCTTGCTTTATTATAACAATAACATTATTGGCACAATCATTCTTTTGGAAACAATGGCCAATTATGGATGCAAAAAGGTACTCTTAACTCTACTTTTTTATTTCGCTGTGAAAGGGACATGTCATGTGAAACCCACTAAATCTTTGAATGGTTATGGAAGGCTATTGTAACAGAACAAATTTGTTGATAACGGAAGTGACATCAAATTTACCGACATATCTTTTGAAAGGAATAAACAAATGTAATAATAGTGAAGCTGCTGTGAAAAAAAAAAAATCCTATTTCTTGCAATATGATTATTTTGATAAGCGGGTTTTGTGAGGATCAATGATTGGCTGAATATGAACCGACCTACTAGAGGGGATGAGTGAATACAAGACGCCTATAAATTAAAATTCTTCCTTGCAAACACAAAACAAATCAATTGTTAGTATTTTAGTGGTTCTTGTCAAATACAGATGCAATGAAATAAGAATAACAAAATTTGAACAATGCTAACAACACAATATAATGTGATTCGGAGATGGCTCGTAATCCACAACCTACAAGTTGTCCAGTGATTCACCTAGCGAAGATTTGACTAGAACCATCCCTTTACAAGAGATAATAAGATGAAATCCCTCACAATCGCTGCCGCTCGAAATGTTTACAAGTGAACTCTGCTCTCAAATATAAACAATGATATGGCATTACCAAGAGCTTGAGCTGATGACTTAAACCTTTTCCAAGACCTTAGAGATCTTTGAGCAATGGAGGAATTTTGAAGTTGATTTTTGTAGAGTCAACCCTACCAATTTTATACTTTTACTTTCTTTTCCTTCTTGTTTCTTAAATCACATCACCCTGTGCTTGGAAGAAGTAACTCCTTTGTTTTTGAGATATGTCTATGCATTATATCTATCATCTGTATGGGTAATGATTCTCTTCAAAAACTATGTAAAAAAATTCTGTTTGCCTCTTAACATTGTAGATTTGTAGTTTCGTTTAAACACAAAAGAGAATTTTATATTTCTATCATCAAGCATTATCAGGAACATCTTGAAATTACTGAATCTTTGCAACTAAGTAGGAAATCATGTTTGAAATTTTCAGCTTGTATTCTCATCATCAGCTACTGTCTACGGTTGGCCAAAGGAAGTACCCTGTACTGAAATATTTCCCTTATGTGCTACAAACCCATATGGACGAACTAAGGTTTCTTCATTTGTTACTATCGTCCCTATCTCTCCTATTTACTTTTACTTTACTGATTTATTATTATTTTACTACAGCTTATGATTGAGGAGATTTGTCGTGATATCCATTGCGGTGATAGTGAATGGGACATAATTTTACTAAGATACTTTAATCCTGTTGGTGCTCATCCTAGTGGATTCATTGGTGAAGATCCTCGTGGAATTCCTAATAATCTCATGCCATTCGTACAACAAGTAGCTGTGGGAAGGAGACCTGCTCTTACTGTTTATGGAAATGATTATTCAACTAAAGATGGCACAGGGGTAATAATCTGACCTCAGTGTAGATTTATGTTATTCTTGACTTGGTCCATCTTATGTGTTCTTGGTTAATTCTTTTCTTTATTTAAGCTTATTAATGCTGCTAGATTTCTTATTTGTCCTACATTACTCCTATCTCGTATGATAGTGTCTGTGTCATTCTACTATGGAGTCAATAATTCTTGCTATAAAATAGGAATCTTGTTGATCTTGCAAACGGTGTAGTAAATATGCAGCAATTTTTAAGGAGCTGGTAGGAAAATGGACAATTTGGAAGATTCAGATAGAAAAAAATAGTTACATCAGTTTACACGATGGGATCATATCTAGAAGATAAAAGCAACAGTATGCAATCTTAATAAAGAAGACAGAATACATAGTGAATAGGTGCTTCAATTAATCAATCATACAATAAGCATATCAGTTAAGATAACCATAGGAAAATCTGTAAGGTAGTCTTCATTTGTTCTGAAAAAATTGCATAGTTCATAGCAGCATAGTGCAATAAACTCATATACCCAAATGCAGAATTGGGCATGCTATTTACAAGAATTCTTCTGCTCACAATTGAAAGAAAAACCACCCTTTACTACTGCTCAATTCTTACAGCAACCTGACCAATGCCCCTGTCCTAATGGGCCTAATTTGGTCTTGTGACACCCAACTAAAAATCAAGACATGGGATCGGCAAAGGAGAGGAAGGGCAGCCAAATAAATTTGCTAAACCTGTACCTCTGTAGTGCAGATGTTTGACTTGGTCATTTGAGTCTCTGTTGAAGTTCAATGTATTAAGAGCATAATCGACAACTTGTATATCACCCACACCAGAATGTTGCCACTCCATTCAAGATCCTTCTTCTGTTCACTTCAGCAATATTCTAGCCGGTCCTTTCATGAGGATGAAAGGTTAGGATGCAAGGGTCTCCTTGTTCCACACCTCTCCGACAAGTAAATGAATGGCCAGTGTGCAATTCCGTTTAAAACAGTTCTAGTGCAAAATCTTCTCCATCATAAACATGTGAACACTCTGGATCTTATGTGAAATGATTTAAAGATGTCTAATTTGGGGGAGAAAAATTAGAACTGATCACACACACCAATGTAGAAAAAGTATGCAACATTTAACTTTCTGTTTTATACAGAATACATGTTCGCCACTTGTAAATTTAACTTTCTGATCTCTTGTGCTATGGGAGTGAAATACATTATCTAATGCTTGGCGGTCGAGATATAATCACATATTAGCAAGATAGGTGCCATTTTACTAAAAATTTGGCAAGAAATCCTAATTGTTGGCAAGAAATATAACTAAGTTCCTTTGAAAAGCAAGTTTTATTTAGAAAAGAATGAATCCAGGCTCCCAGACAAAAAAGCAAGCATATCTCAAGGAGTCCCATCATTTTGTTACGTGCACGCTGAGTTTTTCTAGTTTTGACAAAGGAATCGTTATTTTGAAGGAGAGGACAGACGACTTGCCTATCCCAACAGAGAAATTGTTCTATTAATATTACTGAATAACATTTGTATTAAACTTTAAGATTAGTAGGAAAAATTTTTGGCAGTTATGTGCTTGTGGTTTCTTGCTTACAAATTTTTCTTCCCTAATTTCAGGTAAGGGATTACATTCATGTTGTTGATTTAGCAGATGGACATATTGCAGCCGTAGAGAAGCTATTTCAGGGTGGAAGTAAAACAGGTGAAAGAATTTGGAAAATTCCCTTGCACAAAATTTTCCATTTTAGTTTTTTAAACTACCGATTAGATGTTTCTGTACTTTATCAATAAAAACTTTTTCCATTAACAATTAAAGCCTGACGTTCGTAGAAAGAAAAGAAAATGAAATGTTGCAGTAATATTGATTAAAATTGTCGTGTAGTACTTCTTCACAATCTTGCTTTCTCTTGTTCATCTATCAGTAATGTTCTGAGTAGCCCTGAATTATCCTACACTAGACAAATGCATTTCAGTTCCATCTTTGTAGTCATGAAGAATTTTTGAACCAGCAGGTTGCCAAGTCTATAATTTGGGCACTGGTAAGGGAACATCTGTCTTGGAAATGGTAGCAGCATTTGAGAAGGCTTCCGGAAAGGTACTGATCAATCTGTATCTTCAAACTTATATAAATAATTCACCTTCGACATCAAATCTGAATGATGCTTACATCAATCGACACCAAAATAAGATATTAGACAAATGCTTCCTCAATCCTCATGACCATATAACAAAAAGGAAGAGATAAAAGATTCCACCTGCTATTTTCTTTACGTATATTCTATCATCAGCTTCTAAGTATATCATTTGAGTCCTTCCAGAAAATCCCTCTGGTTATGGCTGGAAGACGACCCGGTGATTGCGAAACTGTTTATGCATCTACCAGCAAAGCAGAGAAAGAGCTCAATTGGAAGTACGTAGCATTGACCTTACCAAAACATAATTTTTTTTTGTACTTTCATGTATTGCCATTTTTACATTATTTTTCCATGAAAGTTTTACTGAACGCAATCCGTTTTCGATTGAAGAAGAACTCGACGTGTTATGATTTGCAGGGCAAAGTATGGGATTGAAGAGATGTGCCGGGATCAATGGAATTGGGCTAGCAAAAATCCATGGGGATATGGAATACCTGACGAGTCCACCAACCCATCAACATGACCCGATCAGTTCAAATGTTCAAAGTACTATCACATGTTGATTTTTTTTTTTTTTTACAAATAACTGACATGAATTAGTTTTGAATTGCGACTCATAAATTAATAAATGCCTCTACAATTGAAGAGGTCAAGTTAGTAATTTTTCTGTTTGTCATTTTTGATATCTCGGGTCATTATTAATATTTTTTTTAACATGGTGAAAACTAGTTTTGTATAAAGAACTATTGATTTCTAATCCAAGCACGTTAATCTTATGAATATTTTTTTTTTATTCGGATATGAAATTTTAATAATAAGAACTGTTGTTACTTCATAGTTATTTTTTTTTTTAAAAAAAATAGGATGATAGTTGATACGACGTATTATGGATGGTCCTAAGATACTATGGAGTTGATAGTTAAGGTGATGTTGTGGTCAGAAGTCAAGGGGAGGTGACAATCAAGGTTAGGGAGTACGTGTCCGAACGAACCATTTGCTCCGGAACTCAGCCGACCAGACCCAATGTCGGTCGGGTCCTCTAGTGACAACTCCCCATACCTCCTAGTCACTACTTTTGATTCACAGTCAATTGGGCCCAATACCAATCGAGTGCCCTGGGACAACTCCCCTCCTAAGTACTACTCTTGGTTCACAGTCAACTGATCTCAATGTCGGTCGGGTCCTCTGGGGGCAACTCCCCATATCTCTTGGTCACTACTCTTGGTTCACAGCCGACCAGGCTCAATGCCGATCGAGTACTCTGGGACAGCTCCCCTCCTGATCACTACTCTTGGTTCACAGCCGACCGGTCCCAGTGCCGGTCAGGTGCTCTAGGGACAGTTCCCCAGCCTCCTAGTCACTACTTTTGGTTCATAGCCGACCGGACTCAATGCTGGTCAAGTACTTTGGGGGCAACTTCCCTCTTGATCACTACTCTTGGTTCACAACCGACCAGTCCCAGTGCCAGTCGGGTCCTTTGGGGACAACTCCCCATACCTCCCGATCACTACTCTTGATTCACAGCTGATCAGTCCTAGTGTCGGTCGGGTCCTTTGGGGGCAACTCCCCATACCTCCTGATCACTACTCTTGGTTCACAACCGACCGATTCCAATGTCGGTTGGGTCCTCTGGGGACAACTCCCCATACATCTTGGTCACTACTCTTGGCTCACAGCGGACCAGTCCCAACGTTAGTTGGATCTCTGGGACTTAGCTCCCCATACATCCTGGTCGCTTTCGGCATGCTCTTGCGAGCTTGGTATGCTTTAATACTACTTATGTTCTTCATTTCTATCACCAGAGGCTCACTTGAGTGCCGGAGGGCCAGACGGGATAGCCCTCGGTCTGTTTTCTAATAACCTTGCAAGCATCGTTTATCGGAGACTTTCGGACACCTTCGGTCCTCTTTTTTGGGAGTCCTATGGCTTAGTCAATATAAGGTAACATTCTAATCATATCACTAGTCTCAACTTTCAAACACGATCAATAGCCAAATAAATCATACCTTTAGACGAAGGAAGTTGTTTATCTTGCATTTTATCCACTAATGTTGGAATCTGATTGTTCGGTTGAAGTTTTATATTATTTTTTAGATGATAATTATTATGGCGTGCAACTAGCTTGTTGGTAAGGGAAGCATTTTTGCGTTATCAACATCTTAAATTTAAATTCACTTTTAGTAAATCATAGGTGATATGGGCTGTTACAAACAGATCCAAGTATGATATAACAGTCAAAGTTAAATAAGATGATAATATAAGTTAAGTGAGTTGGCGATCAGGGGACTACTCGTAATAAGACTTGGTTCCTCATCCAGCACTAAGGCCCTCAATATAAGGGTGCTCGGTTAATAGGCCGGTCGGACCAAAGGGGGCAAGCACTCCCCGCCTATAGTAAGGCGCCTATCATATACCCGACAAGCCATCATCGTCCGAGTTCAAGAGAGTCCCGACCAACCACAAGGTCGGCCGAGTGTAATATTCAAGCAAGACCCGAGGATCTAGCATCTCGCTCTGGGTTCTTAGTATGGGCTAATCTGGCAACCGGTCAAACATAGGGGGCATTTACTATGTTAGTCCTGGTGCAGCCGCCTAGAAAAGGGAGGGGGGGGGGGGGGGGGGAAAAACCTGAAATAAAATTTAACACTTTCTCGTTCTTTTGACTTTTATTAGTAAGCACAATTAATTAACCAAAATAATTAACATAAAAGAAGTAACACCTTATAAAAGAAATAAGTAAAAAGGTCATAATTATTTAGTTACAACCTAGGTAGTTAATTCAAGATAAATAAAAGCACTAGAAAATTTTCTTTCGTTGAAGGCGGAGAAGCCTCTTACACTCTTTGATAGCTCAGAAAGTTACTAGGAAATGAATACAGAAGTTGTTGTTTTATTCCTAACTCCAAGGACCTTTTTATAGCTCCTAGAAATCTTATCCGGGGCTTGAAGGCATCTTCAAGTGGTCCAAGGCGCCTTCAAGTGGAAAACTCTATCCGTCGAAGATAAAATTTTATCTTCGGCTAACGGCTAAGGAAGGCACCTTAAACAGGTTAGAAGGTGTTGGTGTAATTTGCACTAACGGTCTAACTCAGGTTTTGATGAATGATAAGTAAGTTAAATTAGGTTTTGTTGTGATCTAACCACTTGATTAAGTGTGCAGTACGAAATCCAAATAGGTTGACGGGCTGACCGAATATTTGGCAGGAAATCCAGCTAGGTCAACGAGCCAATCGGATAGCTGGTACGGAATCCATATAGGTCGATGAGCTGACCAGATATCTGGCATGAAGTCCAGCTAGGTCAACGAGCCGACCAAATAGCTGGCATGAAGTTCAGGCAGGTCGACGGGCTGACCGGATGTCTGACAAGATGATAAGTTAAGGTAAGTCACTGGTGGAGAGTGACCAAGTGAAGACGCGTTCCGATTGAAGGGACAGTAGGCGTCGGTCCAATTTAGGTCCATTTGGGATCCCTAAACTGAGATCTTGATTAGTTCTTGGTCTTGGGAGGACAAGAACTAATTACTACTCTTTAATATTAATTATTATTATCCTAATACTTGTGTTGCAGGTTATTTGAACTAACATTATTTTATAGGAGAAAAAAGAGAGCAAAATTACCTTCGGATGAACAGTGTCCGAAGGCTTGAAGGCGCCTTCGTATTGTTCATAGAAGGCGCCTTCCATGGCTATGGAAGGCGCCTTCCGCAGGATAAATTTTTGAATTCACTGCGGATGAGTGTCGAGCTATTTGGGATCAAGTTTCACAGGTTGGAGGCACCTTCCACGCCTATAGAAGACGCCTTCCATGCCTTATATAAGTGGGTCTTGAGAAGGCTTCAAAAAACAACAGATATACGAACTACTACGCATTCGATTGGGCTTCTTACTCTTTCTACTTCCCACTTCTATTCTAGAAAGTCTGCCTGCCTTCGAGCTACGCTTCCGGGACGTTTGATCATCTCCGGTAGACCAATAGCAACACACCAAACTCTCCAACTTGTTGGTAACCTGTTATTAGTGTTACATTTTTTTTTCTACTGCTTTAAAAGAGAAGTGTAGGTTGTTACATTGTCCCTATTCTTGTACTCGATTCCCTCTTCCAGAGGTACCGGAAAAGACTATAGTGAATTATCCATTGATAGGTCCGCGGGACCTGGGTCTTGGAGTAGGAGTCGTCGAAGGCTCCGAACCAAGTAAACCGCTCGTGTTTTTTTGGTGTTGTTTGTTTCTTTTCTGTTGCGTTCATATACTTTGATTTCAAAAACAAGAAAAAGAGTTTCTAAAAACCACGTGATTACCCCCCCCCCCCCCCCCCCCTTCACGTGCGTATCAGTCTAACAAGTTGTATCAGAGCAGGTTTTGCTCTGAATTGGTGCAACCACCAATCAAGCCAGGGGAATCATTTTTAGATTTCTTTGTTTTTTGCATTTTATTTGAATTGGTAAAACTTTACCTATTCAGATAATTTTTCCATTCGATTTTAACTTGAAGTTGGTGCAAGACCTCTCAAGTTCTTTTATATATATTTTTTATATCTCAAACTCTGCTAATCCAAGACCAAGTCTTGGCACATCTTTTTAGTTTTCTATCTACATCTGTGAAATGACCCAAAACGAAGGATACATCACCGTTCATCTCCCACTCTTCAACGGAAATGATTTCTTGTACTGGAAGAAGCGGATAGAGGTGTACCTAAAAATGGATTTCGACCAATGATTCAATGTCACGAAAGGGTAAAAGGCACTAATAGACAGCACCGGAATTCCAATGGACTTGGAAAATTGGAATCCGGAAATGAAGAAAAAAAACACATATTGACTTCAAGGCCCTCAACACAATCTAGTGCAGGCTAACAAAAGAAGAGTTGAACTGCGTCGACCCTCACGAAAACGTCAAAGAGCTATGGGACAAACTCATAGAACTACACGAGGGGACCAACGACGCAAAGGTAACGAAAAGAGACTTATATCTAAATAAATTATATAATATAAAAATGCAGGAAGGTGAGACTGTCAGTTAGCTGCACGCGATGATAAAGGATATCCTCAACGGACTTCACACCATCGGCTATCAGATAGAGAATCGGGATCTAATCAAGTATGATCTAAACGCGTTTTCTCGAAATGCATTGTGGGCATCCATCGTAGATGCCTATAAGATTTCGAGGAATTTATCAAAATTAAAATTAGACGAACTCTTTTATGAATTAGAGCTACACGAACAGTTTAACGCTAAAACTGAGAAAGGTATTGCTCTTGTTGCAGGAGCGTCGAAAGAAAAATTTGGGATCAAGCCGGAACCTGAAGTCGAGTCTAACTTAGAGTCAGATGATGAAGAATATCTGATGAACTTGGTAAGGAAAATGTTCACAAGGAGAAAGAAGAATTTCACCAACAAGGATCTGCAGAAGATCAACTCCACCTCCAACTCAAACAGCAAGAATGTGACATGCTTTAGATGCAACAAGAAGGGGCACTACAAGACCGACTGCCCAAGTCTCAAGAAGAAGAAAGCTCTAAAGGCGACTTGGGACGAATCGTCCTTGGAGGAATCAGACAACGACGAGCCAAGACATAACAACTACCTCACACTGATGGTGTACAAACCATAATCAAAAAGTGAATCAGAAGATGGGTCCAAACCCAAGTCAAGCCATGAGTCTGCACTTGTTTCTGAAGGTTCCGATGAGGTATATTTTGATTTAAGTAAAAAAAATTTTAAAATCATTTCATGTTTAAATAAGAAATTAATTACTTCTGAAACTAAAATAATTGAACTAACCCAAGAAAATAAAATACTTAAAGAACAAATAAAATCAAGTTCAACAACTGAACCAATTCAAGCTGAAATTCCAACTCAAGTTGCAAAATTTAAGGAGGATAATTTCATACTGAAAATGAAATAATTAAACAAAAAGAATTACTTGAGAAATTTACAACTAGATCCAAGTACTTTGACATGATACTTGGGTCACAAAGAGTTGTGTACAACAAATCCGCACTCTGATACAAGTCCAACTCAACCAACAAATCCTTTATATCCTTATTTAATCAAAATAAGACCCAAACTGAAGCTTGGATTCCAAAAGCGTGTCTAACCATGCGAGTAGGAATTAACCAATATTATGTACCTAAGAATGAAATCCATTATATAAAATCAAATCCAACTAAAACCTTAAATTCAAATCAAAATAAATCTTCAAAAATAAATTCTAAACTTAAAAACAAAACAAAATCAAACCTAAATCCAAAAGATAAAATAAAATAAAATCAAATAAAATAAAATAAATCAAATTATCATCAAGTCTACTATAATTATAAAAGTAATTGACACAGACCCAAAACTTAACTAAAAATTTGATTAACCTTAATTAAACAAAACAAAAGTTCAATAATTTAGGGGAGACTCCAAAGTAGTTGGCACCTCTAAAATAATAATTTACCCGGATGGGTAATTAGAACTAGTTTAAATAGGGATAAAAGTTTAACTTAACCAAAGGTACTGGTGAAGTTTTGGATAATAGTAAGTTAGGGAAGCTCTGTCTATACATGCCTTGGAAGATATGGCTTCGACCTGGTGCATTTGACTTAGTGGAACTAACTAAAACTACCCCTTACGGATCTTAACTAGTTATACCAAGGTTTTGTAGGAAACAAAGTGGATATTGGACAATAGATGTGCCAGACATATGACTGGAGATCACACCAAGTTTACCCAATTAACTTACAAAAGCTTAGGAATAATTGCCTTTGGGAACAATGACAAACTCAAGGTAATTGGGATAGACAATATCAAACTCAAAACTAACTTTATTATTAAAAAAGTGCTATATTAGTTGATGATTTCAAATATAATCTACTTAGCATTAGTCAACTGTACGATTCTAGATATGAGGTTAGATTCTTATCTTCTGTATGCTTAATTAAGCACTTAGATAATCCTAATATAAACCTAAAAGGGTTTAGGAAGGACAACATCTATACAATTAATCTAATTGTTTCTTCACTCAAGTGTCACCTGACATAAAAAGAAGAAATTTGGCTATGACATAGAAGAATACCCCACACAAACTTTAGGAACCTAACAAAATTAAATGTTTAGTTAGAGGCTTGTCAAAATTACCTAACTTAGATGCAACAATCTGTAATACTTGTCAACAAGGAAAGTAAACCAAATCAACTCACAAATCAATTAATCAAACTCAAACTAACTTAATACTAGACTTATTGTACTTGGACCTTTTTGACTCTTATGGAATCAAATCCATAAATGAGAGTCTCTATTGCCTAGTAATAATAGATGATTATTCAAGATTTACTTGGGTAAAATTTCTTAAGAATAAAGATGAAATATTTGAAGTATTCAGAAAATTTTGCAAACAAACTAAAAATGAAAAAGTTCTAAAAATCAAAAGAATCAGAAGTGATAATGGAGGTGAATTTAGAAATCGTAACTTTAATCAATTCTGCCTTGAAATGGCTATCATCACGAATTTTATGTTGGTGCAACATCCCTCAGGTCAAGGTTGACCTGGTTGACCAAGCTGAGTCTTGGTTTGAGTTTAGATGTTTGACAATAAGAAATTGATTGAAGAAGAGTCAAGTAGGTCAAGGTTGACCGGATACTTGACTGGGAAGTCCTAACTGGGATGTTAGGTAGAATGGAAGTCCTGGTGAGTGAAGCCAGGCAGAAGAAAAGTCCTAGTGAGTGAAGCTAGGTGAAAGTCCTGGTGAGTGAAGCCAGGTGAAAGCCCTAGTGAGTGAAGCTAGGCAGATGAAAAACCCTAGTGAGTGAAGCTAGGTGAAAGTCCTGGTGAGTGAAGCCAGGCAAGGGAAAATCCAGATGGACCAAGGATGATCGGACATCTGGTGTTGGGAAGTCCAAGTAGGTCAAAGGATTGACTGGATACTTGGCACGAAGAGAAAAGTCCAAGTAGGTCAAGGGAGTGACCGATACTTGGCATGAATAGAAAAGTCCAAGTGGGTCAAAGGGATTGACCAGACACTTGGTGGGAAGTCCTAGCAGGTCAAAGGAGTGACCAGATGCTAGGCATGATGTACCAACAGGTCAAGGTTGACCGGATGTTGGTTTGAGAGGCTTGGGACTTGGTTTTGGGCAAAAACCAAGTGCTGGATCGATCAGTGGATCGATCCAGGAGATGGATCGATCAGTGGATCGATCCAGGCCTTTCCTAAGCGAACAGAGAGCCTCTGGATCGATCCGTGGATCGATCCAGATGTCCCAATCGATTAGTGGATCGATTAGGACGCGGCTGCTTCGCGCGATAAGCGCTGGATCGATCCATGGATCGATCCAGGCATTTTTCCCAGAGCACAGAGGCGCTCTGGATCGATCCGTGGATCGATCCAAAGCCTCCCCGATCGATTGGGAACATTCGAATCGATCGGGATCCGACCGTTGCGTCGGGTTTATAGCTGCAGGCGAACGTTGTCTTCGGCATCTCTTCACCGATTCACTCCAGAGCTCTCGCCAGCTCCTCCACAGCACTCACAAAGCTGAGATCGCCAGTTCTTGAAGGATCTTGGAAGTTCTCCAAGTCAAGAGGTGGATCAAAGCAAAGAAGAGAAGCTAGGGTTAGGGTTTGTACTCATTGTAAGCTTGTATTTCTTGTATCCTTTCCCTCTCTTCTTGTGTTGAGTCTTGTAGGGCTTCTCCGCCCTTGGTAGTTACCATAAAGGAGAGTTTTACTTAGTGGAGGGTGTGTGTGTTGGTGTGGATCCTTGGATTAGTCACCTCTTGTGAGGTGGATACCAAGTAAACCAACCATGTTAGCGTTGTGTGATTGTTTCTTTGTATTTCCACTGCACATCTTTGAAGGAACAAGCAACGCCGACCACCGAGCGAACGCGACGAGCTATTCACCCCCCCTCTAGCTACTTTTGGTCCTAACAAGTGGTATCAGAGCAAGGCCGCTCTTCAACGGAATCATCGCCGGAAGGGTCAAGCATAACAAGAAAAGCTAGAGGGTGAAGAAGTTGAAGCAAATTCATCAAAAGTCAAAGATTTCAAGAAGCTCAACTTCAAGATGCAATTCCAAGATAGACTTGGATTTGACACAAGGGTGGCTCCACCGTACACTTTCACGAGCTTCGATTCTTGGAAATCAAGAATCGAAAACTTTCTTATGATGGAGATAGAGCAATGGTTTGCTCTAATGGAAGGATTTGAAGCTCCAACAAACTCCAAGGGCAAGCTTCTCAAGAAAAGCAAATGGAGCTCAGAGCAAATTCAAAGGTGCAAGGCAAATGACAAAGTGACCAAGCTTTTGGTCAATTTATTGCCAAGCACCATCCTTTGCAAAATTGGAGAATTTGAAGATGCAAAGGAATTAGGAGAAAATTGGCCAAGCTTCATGAAGAGATCCCCTCCACTGTACAAGAACAAGAAGTATCCAGAGAGGGTGACTCTTTGGAGCAAGACCAAGAGGAGGGCTCCGAGGTTGAGAGATGCTCAACCTCCGAAGAAGAGGAAATCCAAGAAGCTTCATCCTCAAGGGAATGCAACGAAGGGAACAAGGAGGGAGCATACTCCTTGTTTCATATTCAAGATGATGAAGCCTCCACTTCTAGGATTGAGGGGGAGCAATCCTTGGTGACGCCGGATCAAGAAGAAGGAGAAGCTTTTACATCCGGGTCAAGAGACGAAGAGAAGGAAGAAGATTCTACCTCCACAAGTCAAGAAAAATCAAATGGAGGAGAATCAAGGTCCGATCAAGAGGAAGCTTCTACCTCCGGATCCAAAGGAAAAGATGCCACCCCTACAAGCAAAGGTATAAATATTTTAATTAATAATAAAAATCATATTATATGCTTTGAGTGTAGGGAACATGGGCACTACAAGAGCAAGTGCCCTAAATTGGCCAAGAAGAAGGGCCAAGTGGCACAAAAGGGCAAGGTGAAGCCCAAGGAGACCACCCCCGGGACAAAGAAGAGCAAAGAGCACATTGTGTGCTTCTTGTGTCAACAAAAAGGGCATTATCGAAGTCAATGCCTCAAGGGGAAGAAGATGGTCAAGGCTCATGGAGGAAGCTCAATTCAAGGGGGAGCCTCCAAGGTAAAAAGAAAGGTAACTTTTATTGAGCCTACCCCTTTAAATTATGGTAAAAAGCATGATAGTTCTAACTTATATCATTTTAATGCTATTTACCATGAGAATAGGAAGCATGAGGGTTTCAAGGAAAAGCATGTGGCCCTACATGCCAAAACTATCCAACCTAAGGTTAGGAAGGTAGATAGACACTTGGGCGGGAACACTAAGGAAAATAGATACATGCCCAAGAACAAAAATGCTCATAGACCAAAACCTAAGGATTTAATGATAGAAAATCAAGTCTTGAGATCAAGACTTGATAAAATGGAAAAGACCCTAAAAAGGATGGAAAATATCCTAAAAGGGCAAAATGAGCATAACCTAGGTTTAGGGGTACAAAAGCCATCGAATGGTCATAGAGGTTTGAGATACAAACCCAAAGCTAAAAAGGATGTGCCTAGTTATCATAGGGTTCCATATAGCTATGGAACAAACCCTAAGTCTAGAGGTCAAGTCAAAGATACAAGGGAAGATATCCCTAGAAGTATCTTTGCAACCAAAGTGACTAAGACTTCTAAGAAGTCTAAGAAAGTCACTAACAAGGTCACAAGGGAGGCTATCCCTAGAGTTGACCTAGAAAATGTGACCAAGGCTTCTAAGAAGCCCAACAAGGTCACTAGGAAGGTATCTAGGGAAGTTATCCCTAGTGAGTACCTAGAGCATCCAAGGAGCACCAATAGGTGTTGGGTTCCTAGGAGCATTTTCTCTACCCCATAAATGGGTTAGAGAGTGTCAACTCTGATTAGAAGGGTAGTTAACCCAACTTTGAGGAAATTGACACTCAAGAAGTATTTTCAAGGTTTTGTTAACCTTTGAAAATGAAATGGAATTATTATTTACTCCTTGAAAGAGTAAAATGTGCCTAATGGTGGAAGAATTGATTTTAATCTTAAATGGCACATATTGGGAAATTCATAAGAACTACCAAGTTGGGATTTTGGTATGTTCTTAGGAAATTTAAGGCGATCCGGGCCTTAATTTAAAGGTGCTACTCTTGTGGAAAAATGAAATATGCCAACATTTGAGGATATGCTTATTTTCAATTGACATGCATTAATCAAGGGAATTAGAAATGCCAATTTAGGCTTTGGCATTTTCATGAAGCATTTTAGGGCAATCTAGGTTTAAGTTGTAAGTTTAGCTAAGATTTTAAGGATACTTAGATAGTTAATCTAGGTATATTTTATTTATGCTAAATCTTGCCATGATTGTTTGCCCATCATATGCCATGACATCATGTCTATTTTTGCATTCATGTTTTATTATGCAAAATCCAAAAATACCATGTCATGACATTCATATATCATGTAGTTATAGAAATCTTTCTTTTGAAAGTTATTTTATTTTGATGTATGCCATAACATTATCATGCATTAGTTTAATTTCTTGTAATTAAGGACAAATGACATTTAACAACACTTATTAACAAGTGACATCCTAGGTGGATGTCTAATATCTTTAAAATGCCTTGATAGATATGCATGATCCCTAGATTAGGGCAAAACCAAAATCTACATCTCACAAAGACTATAAGGTGACTTGTATGTGCTTTAGTGTACATTAGATACAAGTGAGATGTTAGGATGATGAACAAAGCTCAAGATGTTGATTTAGTGCATTCTTTTGAGTTTTTAGGTTCATCAAAACACATAGTTATGTGTTTTCCCATCATTGGGAAAGCTAATGTACAAGTCATGTGCATTATGCCCAAGGAACATGATGGGATATTGGTTTTGAAAATGTTTTTAAAAGATGCTTTTCGAAAACCATGGTGAAGGCTATCTTTTGATAGTAATCACCATTGAATAGTTAGACACAAACTTGAAGAAAACGCTAAAGTTTTAGCAAGTTTTCAAGCTTGTGTCAATCTTTGAAAATATGATGTATTTTCATAGAAAATTATTTTTCCATGATTAAGTATGCCCTAAATAATGTCTACACGAAATTTTATGATTTTTGGATTTTTGTAGAATTTTCTAGGGGTTTCTGAAGTTGACTGAAATGGAATTTCAGCAACTATCAGAGCTTCAATCGATCCATGGATCGATTGGAGTGCCTGAATCGATCCGTGGATCGATTCAGAAGGCAAGTCTCCCACGAGCAGAAGCTCGCTGGATCGATCAGCCGATCGATCCAGGTAGTCTGAATCGATCAGTGGATCGATTCAGAAAGGTTCAATCGATTGGAACCCAACTCCAATCGATCCAAGTTGCTGATTTTGGCTGGGAAGGTCTGATTTCAGCATCTTTGAACCTCTTTGAGTCTAGGTAACCATTCCAAACCCCCAAAACACATTTGTATACATATAAAGGGTGTTTTCATGTGAAAACAAGGATGGATTGGTTAAGGAAGGCTTCATTGAAGTTTAGGTTGAGGTTTGTTTCAAATTTTGAGTATTTGAACCTCAAAACTTCTAAATTTGGGTTTCCTAAAGGTTTAGGGATTCCAAGTCATTGTTGGTGCAATGACAGAAGTTACCACCATGTCTTTAGGGGAGGGACTCTTTAAAGACATGAAAAATTATTTTTCATGAATCTTGGAAGGTGGTTAACCTTCTTTAAAGAAAATGCTCATGTATGAGCTTTTGAACTTGAAATGGGGAGTGGATATCCTCATTATTTCAAGTGGGAACTCACGTGGTTAGAAAATGCTCAAGGTTGGGTATTTGTCTACATTGAGGGAGAAGTTAAGGATAAATGAAGGGTATGAGACCTTCTTTATCGTATTGATCACAACGAGTGATGTTGTGAACAACGATGAGCAACTCTTCAGGGGGAGAGTCGTCAACAAATGGATTTGTTGATGAGTACCCAAAATTGGGGCATGGGTTGATGCATGCCCAAAGATGGGTTGATGTGTGCCAATAGGGGGAGAATGAAAGGACCTGTGAATGGGTGTAAGTTAGGCTTTCATTACCTAGAGGGAGTGTGCCCTCTTAGGGGGAGAATGAAGAGCTTAATTTATGTGTTCATCACCTAGTGGCATGAAGATTGAGGCTATAGGATTAGCCTAACTTACATGTGATATTGTAAGTGTTATTGTGGTATTGTCAAACATCAAAAAGGGGGAGATTGTTGGTGCAACATCCCTCAGGTCAAGGTTGACCTGGTTGACCAAGCTGAGTCTTGGTTTGAGTTTAGATGTTTGACAATAAGAAATTGATTGAAGAAGAGTCAAGTAGGTCAAGGTTGACCGGATACTTGACTGGGAAGTCCTAACTGGGATGTTAGGTAGAATGGAAGTCCTGGTGAGTGAAGTCAGGCAGAAGAAAAGTCCTAGTGAGTGAAGCTAGGTGAAAGTCCTGGTGAGTGAAGCCAGGTGAAAGCCCTAGTGAGTGAAGCTAGGCAGATGGAAAACCCTAGTGAGTGAAGCTAGGTGAAAGTCCTGGTGAGTGAAGCCAGGCAAGGGAAAATCCAGATGGATCAAGGATGATCGGACATCTGGTGTTGGGAAGTCCAAGTAGGTCAAAGGATTGACTGGATACTTGGCACGAGGAAATACAGATAGGTCAAAGGGATTGACCAGACATCTGATGGAAGTCCAAGTAGGTCAAGGGAGTGACCAGATACTTGGCATGAATAGAAAAGTCCAAGTGGGTCAAAGGGATTGACCAGACACTTGGTGGGAAGTCCTAGCAGGTCAAAGGAGTGACCAGATGCTAGGCATGATGTACCAACAGGTCAAGGTTGACCGGATGTTGGTTTGAGAGGCTTGGGACTTGGTTTTGGGTAAAAACCAAGTGCTGGATCGATCAGTGGATCGATCCAGGAGATGGATCGATCAGTGGATCGATCCAGGCCTTTCCTAAGCGAACAGAGAGCCTCTGGATCGATCCGTGGATCGATCCAGATGTCCCAATCGATTAGTGGATCGATTAGGACGCGGCTGCTTCGCGCGATAAGCGCTGGATCGATCCATGGATCGATCCAGGCATTTTTCCCAGAGCACAGAGGCGCTCTGGATTGATCCGTGGATCGATCCAAAGCCTCCCCGATCGATTGGGAACATTCGAATCGATCGGGATTCGACCGTTGCGTCGGGTTTATAGCCGCAGGCGAACATTGTCTTCGGCATCTCTTCACCGATTCACTCCAGATCTCTCGCCAGCTCCTCCACAGCACTCACAAAGCTCAGATCGCCAGTTCTTGAAGGATCTTGGAAGTTCTCCAAGTCAAGAGGCGGATCAAAGCAAAGAAGAGAAGCTAGGGTTAGGGTTTGTACTCATTGTAAGCTTGTAAGCTTGTTTTTCTTGTATCATTTCCCTCTCTTCTTGTGTTGAGTCTTGTAGGGCTTCTCCGCCCTTGGTAGTTACCATAAAGGAGAGTTTTACTTAGTGGAGGGTGTGTGTGTTGGTGTGGATCATTGGATTAGTCACCTCTTGTGAGGTGGATACCAAGTAAACCAACCATGTTAGCGTTGTGTGATTGTTTCTTTGTATTTCCACTGCACATCTTTGAAGGAACAAGCAACGCCGACCACCGAGCGAACGCGACGAGCTTTTCCCCCCCCCCCCCCCCCCTCTAGCTACTTTTGGTCCTAACATTTTCATGCCCTGAAACTCTCCCAACAAAATAGAATAGTAAAAAGAAAGAACAGAACTCTACTTGAAGCCTCTTGGACAATGCTAAATGAATATAAACTACCAAAATACTTTTAGGCAGAAACTGTTAGCACAGCCTGCTATGTACAAAACAGAATCACAATAAATAAAATTTATAATAAAACCTTATTTGAACTCTATTATAATAAAAAAAACCTAATATTAAATACTTTAAAGTATTTAGATGCTCAGTCTACATACTAAATACAAGAGAATACTTAGGAAAATTCACCTCAAAAATAGAAAATAGAATCTTTATAGGCTACTCATTAAACAGTAGAGGTTATAGAGTATATAACAAAGTTACACTAAGAATTGACGAAGCCTCAAATATAAAATTTGAAGAGACCAACCAAAACTTAGAACAAACCCAAATTGAAACAATTGACATTGTTCGAGATAACAGTAGTGATCCTGTCCGAACCAGGAGTCAACGAACACTGGGCACGCGGCGCTCCCTGCTGGATCCTCGAGTGCTCCGGCGAACCTGCAGCAAAACCGAGCCGGGAGGGGTGTCCCAGCGACGGCCCTCCGATGCTCAAGTCAGGCGAGAAATAACGAATAGGTGGCCTCAAGATCAAGATTTGCATACCTCCGGTGAAGAAATGGAGGCCTTATATAGACCTCTCGAAGAAGCCTGAGCGCGCCAGTCAAAGCAACCACCTGCCTTTGACCATGCCCAGGTATGGGTCTGTCAGAAGGGTCATGCCCAGATATGGATCTGTCAGGAAGACGTCCATGAGGCCATACTGCTACTGTATCAACCTTCCCATGATGTGACGGCAAGATCCTCCATCGTGCGATCTTGTGTACGGCCTAATCATCAGACATGCTTCTGCTGATATCCCATATTCCGATCCGAGCGCATAGGTCGCTCGGCCACCTTTGTACCCTCGCCCTTATTTTGGCCGAACGGACAACCCGCTCGGCCCTTTGGCCCCAGCCGAGCGGACTCCCGCTCGGCCCTTCGATCCTCCTGCCTTGGCGTCGGAAACCCAAGCCCATGGATGGGTCATCTCTAGCTCCACTCGGACCTACCCAGCTGCTTGGCGCGGCCATTAACCGCTTAGTCAGCCCTTCATCGGTCCTCAAGCTGAGACCCTTCAGGAAGTGGGTCCCCCATTCTTACCGCCGGATCACTTACCTTCCCTTCAAGTCTAGTCGAAGGAGGCAGTGAGTCCGACTGACTGGACTATATGCGTCCGAGCGGGCGGTCGCCGCCTTTCCGTAGCTTATAATATCCCTGGGGCCGTCCGGCCCTTCTGCCAAATTCAGCCGCTCGGCTCTTAGTTTTGGATGCCTTAGCGTTCAACCTGGATGTTCGCTTGTTTAATTCTTCTCGGAAATCGTGCAACCTTTTTCATTAAGGCGAAGCGTGTGCGGTATGGGCGCATTAATTGCGCTCGGTGACAGGGCGCCACGTGTCGACCATTGTGTGGCGGCGGCGTCACTTACGATGGGACGCCCCCGTTTGAAATGGACGGCCCGATGGCGTCCTCGTTTCTCGTGACCTAGATCGGACGGCGGAGGCTGACCGGCCTCGGCCGTATAAAGCCTCCGTCCCCTTTTTTGGCCGCATACTCGCTTGCGCGTTGCCTTCTGCTTCTTCCTCTGCTGCGACCTCCGACGATCTAGTGTCTGTTTTTAGGCGGCGATCATCTCCTCGGTGATTCTTTCCACCCGTTTCCTTCCCAGTGAGTCTTCTTCCTTCACTTACTAGGTCTTCTCTGCTCATTTCGCCCCTTTCGTTTCCCTTCGATTTCTTGCTATTCTTTCGCCTCCCCGAGATGGCAAGCTCCTCCGAACCCGCTGTTGGCGTTCAGGGCCCTTGGTACCTGACCATGGAGAGCCGATTTGATGAGGAGGGTGCTCGGCGCCTGGTTCGGACGTATGGGATTCCCGATAACCATGAAATAGTTATAGCCGACCCGACTGACCGGCCACATGACCCGCCGATCGGCACCATTTGTTTCTTTCTAGACCAATTCCAGGGCGGCCTTAGATTTCCTACCCATCCCTTTATTTTAGAGGTTTGTAACTATTTTCGCATCCCGCTCGGCCAACTTGTGCCAAATTCCTTTAGGCTGCTGAGCGGGGTGGTCGTCCTCTTCAAGCTGCACAGTATCCCTCTTGACCTCAAAATATTCCACTTCTTCTTCTACCCCAAACAATCCGAGCCGGGCACTTTTATTTTCCAAAGTAGAATAGGCTTTAAATTTTTTTGATAATATGTCAACCTCCAACAAACACTGGAAGGAGTTTTTCTTCTATATCCGACTTCCCGAGCGGCCAGCATTTCGAACCAAATGGCAGACCGCTGTGCCGACTCAGCCAGAGCTTGGCAAGTTCAGAAGCAATCCAGCCTATCTCCATGCGGCGAACTGGTTGTCCGGTCAGCGATACAAGATCGACCAGTTGCTGCTCAAGGGGGTGTTGTATATTTTCGGATTGTCTCCCGTTCGGGCAAATCTCCCCTTCCGCATGAGTAAGGATTCTTTACTCTCTTAGTCTTTTTTGCCTAATTGATTTTAATTTCGTTTACTGCAGCTGAAGTCATGTGACGCTCCAAGGCTACTGATCATCTGAAGTTGAAGGCCGTGGAGATTGAGGCCGCCACAAAAAAGGAACTCGCCGAGCGGGGTCTTATCCCTAGCCGCCCGGCGGATGTAGGAGAGGGGGGGACACAGTCCGCCCCGGAAATAGAAGCTCCCCAATCCGCTTCAACGGAGGTTGAGGCGGATCCTGTTTCCTCTGCTCCAGCCGAGCTGGGAGTTCCCCAGGTTGGAGATCCACCATTGGAGGTTCGGCGGAAACGTCGAAGAGACTCCAGCCTTCCGCCGACCCAAGAGGGGGAACCACAGGCGCCGATCGGCGTAACTTCGCCTGCTCGCACGCCCTCATAGATCGGGACCCCTGTGGCTTCGCCTACCGCACAGCCCTCCGGCTCTCCTCCCCGGACTCGTCGTCGCTTACGTCGGTTGGGCGAAACTTCCACCATAGGGGAGTCCTCGCATCAGGCGGCCGCGACTGAAGAAGCGCCGTCCGGCCATCCGACCATCAAGACCACCCTCCGATTCCCATCGGAGGAATCTTTACTGTCCGCCGATCGGCCATCAAGCCCCGTTCACGAAATAACCTTGACGGGTCCGCTCGCCAAGCTTTTTGAGGACGCGCAGATTCAAGTGGCCCTCATGACGCCCAAGCAGCTCGGCGATAACAACATGCAGCAGGCCACTCAAGTACGTTCATTTTTCTTCCTGTACCATGCTACCGTTTGACTTATGATGTTATTATTCCCCTCACAGCGCTGGGCTCAGCAAATCGCCACTAGACATCGGCTAGCCGAGCTGGAGGAGCTCCTGGAAAAACTTCAAGTGTCGGGGGGTCCGTCGGCTGAGCGAGAGAAACAAGCCTTCGAGGCCGAACAAAAGAAGGCTGCCGACCTGGCTATGGAGGTGGCTCGGCTAGAGGGCCAAGTCAAGAAGCGCGAAGCGGATGCCAAACGCGCTACTGGCCGGAAGAAGCGAGCAGTAGCCGATCTGGACAAGATGAAAGTAGATGTCCGTGCGCTAGATCAGCGATCCAAGGATCTGGAGGCCCAGCTGAACGCCGAGCGAGAGGACCGTTCGGCAGAACGCACAAAGGCTGCGATGGACTTGAAGGCCCTCCAAGATTCCTTAATCGCCTCCCGGGCGGTGCTCAAAAAATATAAAGAGGGAGAGCCGAGTCGCTTAGCAGCAGCGCGCCAGGAATACCTCCATTCGGAGAGGTTCGGCGTAAAATTCGGTGGCAGCGTCTCCTCTACTTTCGCCGAAGCGGTCAAGGTCGCCATGGCGTACTTGAAGAGGGGTGGCCACCTTCCTGAGGGAATGCATATTCTCGCCTCCGACCTGGCGGCCATGATCGATGATATCCCGGACGTCTTCTTTAATTTTGAAGACCCTGAGTGAGGCGAGTTAAGTGTTTTCTGTATTTCATCCGTTCGGCGGATGCAAAAATTTTTGTATGTGCCGTTCGGCCTCCTTATGTTCCTTTGCTTGCATTTTTTGTTTGCCCTTCATTGTCTCTTTTTAGTGTGTTGCTGCTTATTCGTAGAATCAGTTGGGCTCCCTGTGTTTCCTACTAAACGATTAATCAGGCTAATCGGTAGATCCGTTTCCCTCGAAATCGTTTAGCGCTCGGCTATACTATTTGCATCCAGTGAATGCGAAGTATTGGTGAGCTGACGGCCGTTTGGCAGTTCGGCCTTAATCAATTTAGTACTTGCGAACGCTCGTTTTGGCGTCCTTAGTTCCGTACAGCAAGTTCACCCCGATCGGCGCGGCTCTCGATCTTTAACGACGGTGCTCGTCGGCGCGGATGTTTATAGCCGATCGGCACGGCTCTCGATCTTTAACGACGGTGCTCGTCGGCGCGGATGTTTATAGCCGATCGGCGCGGCTCTCGATCTTTAACGACGGTGCTCGTCGGTTTTTCGCTCGGTTTTTATAGCCGATCGGCGCGGCTCTACAGTTTAACGTCTGGGCTAGACGACCTTCAAGGCTAACTCCTTACCAGGTCAAGCGACCTTGGCCTTCATAACTTTTCCCGTGCTCGAACAAATTTTATGCCCATCCGACCGGCACGGGTCATTTGCTTACGAATCTAAATGCATACGCCGTTCAGCTGAGAATGCTCCATGTGTTTTCATCTTTTTGCTCCCTAGCTTGGAGAACGTACTCCTGGCCGAACGACTCAGGGTCTGCTTCGTCGAGCATTTTGGCTAGGATAATATATCTCCGTCCGAATGGTACGGGGCCTTCATTTTTCGAGCGTTTGGCTCGACCCATTTACCTCCGGCCGAGCGGCTCGGGGCCTTCATTATTTTGCTGGCGGTGCCTTATTTGTTCTTTTGATTTTTCGTTTCTGCATTTCAAGTATTCAGTCGAAAAAAGTACACAAGATGATTTACATAGGCACACCTTTCACCCTGCCCGGTAAGGCTGGAGGTGGTTCGCGCTCCACGGCCTATCTAGCTGCCGACCTTCCTCATCCTCCAAATAATACGCACCCGAGCGGAGCTTCTCGATGATTTTGAAGGGAAGCTTGCCGACGTAGCCGACCGGCTTGACTTTCTTCCAGACAAGGTCGCCGACCTGGAATGATCGGGGAATGACGCGCCGGTTATAGTTTTGCTTCATTCGTTGACGGTACGCCATCAGCCGAACGGACGCCTTTGCCCTCTCCTCTTCTACCAAATCCAGCTCCATGTTTCTCCGTTCGGCGTTGTCCTCATCGTAGCTCTGGATCCGGGCGGACTCCACGCCGACTTCTACCGGAATGACTGCCTCGCCGCCGTACACCAAATGGAAAGGCGTAACGTCCGTTCCTTCCTTCGGAGCCGTTCGGATGGCCCACAAGACGCCCGGTACCTCTTCTGGCCAGCTTCCTCCGAGATGGTCGAGCCGAGTGCGTAGAATGCGAAGGATTTCCCGATTGGTCACTTCGGCTTGACCGTTGCTCTGAGGATAAGCCACGGACGTGAAGTGTTGCTCAATCCCATAGCTCTTGCATCAATCCTCTAACATCTTCCCTGTGAACTGCCGCCCGTTGTCGGACACTAGTCGGCGAGGGATGCCGAACCGACAAATGAAGTGTTGCCAGATGAATTTTTTAACCATTTGTTCAGTGATCTTTGCTAGCGGTTCGGCCTCCACCCACTTGGAGAAATAGTCTACCGCCACTAGTAAGAATTTCCTCTGCCCTGCCGCCATCGGAAATGGACCGACAATATCCATTCCCCATTGGTCGAACGGGCATGAAACGCTTGACGCCTTCATTTCTTCGGCCGGTCGGTGGGAGAAGTTGTGATACTTCTGGCATGAAAGGCAGGTAGATACTGTCCGAGCGGCATCTATTTATAAAGTTGGCCAAAAGTATCCGGCCAAGAGGATCTTCTTGGCCAATGATCGCCCGCCTGGATGACCCCCGCATGATCCTTGATGTACTTCCTGGAGGATGTAAGCTGAGTCCTCCGAGCTTACACATTTTAGTAACGGGCGCGAGAAAGCTTTCTTGTAAAGCTGATCTCCGATGAGCGTAAACCGACCGGCTCTTCTTCTGAGGAGCCGAGCTGCATATTCATCGGAGGGTGTGGTGCCCGAACGAAGAAATTCTATAATAGGTGTCCTCCAGTCTCTTGGAAACGTGAGACCTTGCATCCGATCAACATGCGCCACCAGCAGTACTTTTTCAATTGGTTGCTGAATGGCAGCTGGTGTTATTGAACTCGCGAGTTTGGCTAACTCGTCTGCTGCCTGGTTCTCCGTTCGGGGGATCTTCTGTATAAGAACCTCTCGGAAAGTAGCTTTGAGTTTTTCAAAGGCCTCAACGTAGAGTTTAAGCCTAACACTATTGATTTCAAAGGTGCCAAAAAGTTGTTGAGCGGCCAACTGTGAATCCGAATAGAGAGTCACCCGACCGGCACCCACATGCCGGGCTGCCTGCAATCCGGCTATGAGGGCCTCATATTCTGCTTCGTTGTTGGTAGCTTTGTAATCCAGCCGGACGGATAGGTGCATCTTCTCTTCTTGAGGTGAGAGCAGCAATATTCCAATCCCACTTCCGAGCCGAGTGGAGGACCCATCCACATATATTCTCCACATAGCTTCCGGCTCTGGCCTTTGCACTTCGGTCACAAAATCAGCCAAGGATTGGGCTTTGATCGCCGAGCGGGGATGGTATTGGATGTCAAATTCACTTAATTCTGTCGTCCACTTGATGAGCCGTCCGGACGCTTCTGGATTCACTCTTCTTAGTGGACTGTTCGTCCGGACAATGATGGTGTGAGCCAAGAAATGCGGTCGGCGGCTAGAACCAAAGCAAAGGCCAACTTCTCGAGCCCGGTGTAACGAGATTCACATCTTTTAAAATGTGGCTTAGAAAATACACTGGCTGCTCTTCACCGCCTCACAAGTGCTGAGCCTACAGCATGCTTAGTCGATGACAAATAAATATAAAGTGACTCACCCCCGATTGGCTTGGCTAACACTGGCAGAGAATTTAGATATGTCTTCAATTCTTCGAACGCTCGGTCACATTCTTCATCCCACTGGAACTTAGTAGCCTTGCGCAGGATCTTGAAGAATGGAAGGCTCCGGTCGGCGGTTTTGGAGATGAATCTGGACAAAGCAGTTATCCGACCGGTCAACCTCTGCACTTCTCTTGTATTTCTTGGGGGCGGCATGTCTTGCAGAGCTTTCACTTTGCTGGGATTTGCTTCGATTCCCAGCTCGGTCACTATGTACCCCAAGAAACGCCCTCCTTTCGCTCCGAACAGGCACTTCTGGGGGTTTAGCTTGACTCCATGTTTGCACAGCGTTCGGAAGGTTTCTTCCATGTCCTTGAAAAGATCGGCCGCTCGGACGGATTTGATAAGAATGTCGTCCACATAGACTTCCAGATTACGCCCAATATGCTCTTTGAACACTTTGTTCATCAAGCGTTGATAGGTGGCCCCGGCATTCTTCAATCCGAACGGCATCACATTATAGCAATATGTGCCGTCGTGACTACTTTCTTGATCTTCCGGGCGGCGGCACTTGATGATATCCTTGATAGGCGTCAAGCATGCAAATTAATTCGCCGCCGGCCGTAGATCTATCTGTGGCGGAGGATAGAAGTCCTTGGGGCATGCTTTGTTTAAGTCCCGAAAGTCGATGCAGACTCACTCACTTGCCCGGCTTGGAGACCAATACTACATTGGCCAGCCAGCTAGGGAACTGCACCTCGCGTATGTGGCCGGCCTCCAGAAGTTTTTCTACTTCCGCCCGGATGATGACATTCTACTCGGCACTGAAATCCCTTTTTCTCTGCTTCACTGGCCGAGCGTCCGGTCGGACATGCAATTCATGCTGCGCTAGGCTCGGCGAAATTCCGGGTAACTCATGTGTCGACCAGACGAAGACATCATGATTTCGTTGGAGGCATTGGATCAGTTCCTCCTTCTGCTGCTCCTCCAGATCAGAGGCGATAAAAGTTGTAGCCTCCGATCGGGTCGGGTGAATTTGTACTCCCTCTTTTTCTTCATAAATTAAAGAGGGCGGTTTTTCAGTGATGGCATTTACCTCGATTCGAGGTGCCTTCCGAGCAGAGTTGGATTATGCTCGGACCATCTCGATATAGCACCGCCGAGCTGCTAACTGATCTCCCCGTACTTCTCCCACTTTGTCTTCGACGGGGAACTTCATCTTCTGGTGGAAGGTTGAGACGACCGCTCGGAATTCGCCGAGCGCCGGTCGTCCCAAAATGACGTTGTAGGACGAGGGAGAGTCAACCACCACGAAATTTATTATCCTGGTCCTCCTGAGCGGCTCCTCTCCCAGCGAGGTAGCCAGCCGGATCTGTCCGACCGGCTGAACTTCGTTGCCCGTAAACCCGTAGAGGGGGGTCGTCATGGGCTGCAGCTCGGCTCGATCAATTTGCAGCTGGTCGAACGCCTTTTTGAATATGATGTTGACCGAGCTCCCTGTGTCAACAAACACGCGGTGAATAGTGTAATTTGCTATTACCGCTTTAATGAGTAGAGCATCGTCGTGGGGCACTTCAACTCCTTCTAAGTCCCCGGGTCCGAAGGTGATTTCCGGTCCACTTGCCCGCTCCTGGCTGCAACCGACCGCGTGGATCTGGAGCTGCCGGACGCCCGCCTTTCTGGCTCGGTTGGAGTCTCCTCCGGTCGGCCCACCAGCAATAACGTTGATCTCGCCTCGGGAAGTATTGCTTCTATTTTCCTCTTCCCGCGCGGACGGCCGGGATCGTTCTCTTGACGCTCGGCGATTCTCCTGCCTTGGGGATCGGTGCCGATCGGGTGTCTGTTGATGTCGCCTTTCGGTGCGGGTCCGGTCAGCTTCATGGGTCCTTGGTCTCCTGCCGATGGGAGGAGACCGTCGTTCGGCATTCCTGGGAATGGGATTGGCCACGAAAGGAAGACTTCGACAATCCTTCGTGTTGTGCGTATCCGTCTGGTGGAAGGAGCAGAACATAGGGGTCCACCTCTTTTTTGGCTTGGGCCGAGCGGCAGCCACTTCTTGTACGTGCGACCTGGCGTGGGGGGATCGGATTGCTTCGGCCCTCGGTCCTCTAGGTGGCTGCTGAGCGGCGTGCTGTTTCCGCTCGGCATGAATAGGTGCCCGCTCGGTAGGAGTTTCCTTTTTCCGGGCGGCTTGCGCTTCTTCCACGTTTATGTATTCGTTGGCCCGATGTAGCATATGATCATAATCTCGGGGCGGCTTTCGGATGAGCGACCGGAAGAAGTCCCCATCCACAAGGCCCTGCGTGAAGGCATTCATCATCGTCTCCGATGTGGCCGTTGGGATATCCATCGCCACTTGGTTGAATCACTGGATGTAAGCTCGCAGCGATTCTCTCGACTCTTGCTTGATGGCAAACAAGCTGACACTTGTCTTCTGATAACGCCGACTGCTAGCGAAGTGGTGGAGGAAGGCCGTTCGGAAGTCCTTGAAGCTAGTGATGGATCCGTCCGGCAGCCTCCGAAACCACCGTTGAGCCGATCCCGAGAGAGTTGTAAGGAAGACGCGACACTTTACTCCATCTGTATATTGATGGAGTGTAGCTGTGTTATCAAACTTACCCAGATGATCATCCGGGTCCGTTGTTCCGTTGTACTCGCCGATCGTCGGAGGCACGTAGTGCTTGGGTAGAGGGTCTCGTAGAATAGCCTCCGAGAATTGGCGATTAATCCACTCGGGAGATGAGTCCGCCCGGGGAGCTTTCCCTTTTCTGTCATCCCGCCTTGGCATCTCGTCTGAAGAAGATCCCCTATCTCTTCGAGCTGGTACGGCTTCAGGGGTGCGAAACAAGGCTCGATGGAATGCGACGGTGGCTGGAGGTGCTTCCGCTCAGCCACCTGACGCAGATGTTGCTTGTTGCTCAGGCCGCTCGGCTGCTGCTTTCTGTTTTTATTCCACAAGTTTGGTGGCCCTTATCTCGACCAGAGCTTCAAGTTCTTCCGTCGAAAGCGCCACCGTGTGTTGTCGTCCAGCCTCATCCATTGTTTCCAGTCGGATGCAGGAGCGTTCCCACAGACGGCGCCAATTTGATCCTGTCCGAACCAGGAGTCAACGAACACTGGGCACGCGGCGCTCCCTGCTGGATCCTCGAGTGCTCCGGCGAACCTGCAGCAAAACCGAGCCGGGAGGGGTGTCCCGGCGACGGCCCTCCGATGCTCAAGTCAGGCGAGAAATAACGAATAGGTGGCCTCAAGATCAAGATTTGCATACCTCCGGTGAAGAAATGGAGGCCTTATATAGACCTCTCGAAGAAGCCTGGGCGCGCCAGTCAAAGCAACCACCTGCCTTTGACCATGCCCAGGTATGGGTCTGTCAGAAGGGTCATGCCCAGATATGGATCTGTCAGGAAGACGTCCATGAGGCCATACTGCTACTGTATCAACCTTCCCATGATGTGACGGCAAGATCCTCCATCGTGCGATCTTGTGTACGGCCTAATCATCAGACATGCTTCTGCTGATATCCCATATTCCGATCCGAGCGCATAGGTCGCTCGGCCACCTTTGTACCCTCGCTCTTATTTTGGCCGAACGGACAACCCGCTCGGCCCTTTGGCCCCAGCCGAGCGGACTCCCGCTCGGCCCTTCGATCCTCCTGCCTTGGCGTCGGAAACCCAAGCCCATGGATGGGTCATCTCTAGCTCCACTCGGACCTACCCAGCTGCTTGGCGCGGCCATTAACCGCTTAGTCAGCCCTTCATCGGTCCTCAAGCTGAGACCCTTCAGGAAGTGGGTCCCCCATTCTTACCGCCGGATCAAGTAGTCAAGGGGAAGCCAGTGAAAATCTAACTCACGAACACGAAGAAGAAGATCAACCTCAAGTAAATGAACCTACTAGAACTATAAGAGTTAACCTAAACTATCCAATTGACTAAATAATTGGTGACTCAAACCTAAGAGTTTGGACTAGATCATCCTTTAAAAATTTAAGTCAAATATCTTTGATCTTAAAAATTGAACTCAAAATGATAGAAGAATCCTTACTTGACCCAAACTGGATTATAACCATGCAGGAAGAACTAGCTCAATTTGAAAGAAACGAAGTCTGGGGCTTAGTACCACCACCTAACAATAAAAAGGTAATAGAAATAAAATGGGTATTCAGAAATAAACTAAGTGAAAATGGAGAAATTATTAGAAACAAGGCTAGACTAGTGGCTAAAGGATTTAGTCAAGTAGAATGACTTGACTATGATGAAACATATGCCCCAGTAGCTAGACTTGAGTCTATAAGAATACTACTTAGCTATGCAGCCCATAAAAGATTTAAACTTTATCAAATGGATGTTAAATCCGCCTTTTTAAATGGGTTAATAAAAGAAGAAGTTTATGTAGGTCAACTACCTAGGTTTAAGAGTCTAGATCATCCTGAACATGTCTTTAAACTTAAGAAAGTCTTGTATGATTTTAAACAAGAACCTAGGGTCTAGTATGAAAGGTTAACCTCCTATCTAATTTCCAAAGGATTTAACCAAGGACAAATTGATCTAACTTTATTTGTAAAATCAATCAACCAAGATATCTTTATAGCCCAAGCATATGTAGATGATATAATTTTTTGTTCAACCAATTCAGAATTTTTACAAGAATTTATAACCTTAATGGAATAAGAATTTGAAATGAGCTTAGTAGGTAAACTAACTTACTTTTTAGGTTTACAAATTAAACAAACTAATGAAGGAAATTATGTTTACCAATAAAAGTATATCAAGGAATTACTTTAAAAATTTGGAATGGAAAATACCAAAGAAATAAAAACACTAATGACAACTAACACAACCTTAGATAATGACCCAAATAAAAAACCTGTAGACCTAAAATACTATAGAAGTGTGATATGTAGTCTTCTATACTTAACCGCAAGTCGACCTGATATTTTATTTACGGTTAGTATGTGTGCTAGATACCAAACTCGTGCTAAAGAATCCAACTTAACTAACGTAAAAAGAATTTTCAGATATCTAAAAGGAACATCAAATGTAGGAATTTGATATTCTAGAACAACCAACTTTGAACTCATAGGTTACTTTGACTCAGACTATACTGGCTATAAATTAGACCGTAAGAGTATAAGTGGTGGATGCAGTTACTTGGATCATCACTTGTTAGCTGATTTAGTAGAAAACAATATTCTGTTGCCTTATCTACTACTTAGGCAGAATATATAGCAATAGGAGAATGTGTTATACAATTGTTATGGATGATACACACTTTAAGATTTTAAATTAAACTTTACAAATACAAAAATACTAATTGACAATGTTAGGTCAATTAATTTAACAAAAAATCTTGTGCATCATTCAAGAACCAAACACATCGAAATTAGACACCACTTTATCAGTGATCATGTTAGTAAAGGTGACATTAAACTCAAATACATTGAGTCCAAGTCAAACTTAGTTGACATATTCACCAAACCCCTCTCTGAAAGTGAATTTAGCAACTTACATCGACAATTAGGAATGTGTTTAATGGACTATGACCACTATTTTTAAAATTATCTTTCAAATAATTTGTAAATTCTAGGGTAAACTTTTTTTTTACATTTTTCTCAAAATTCCCTTATTTTTAGAATTTTCAAAATCAATTTTGGTCTTAGTCTAGATCAAATTCATATAAAGCATGTTCCTATAAATTTAAGACTTGAGCATCTCACCAACACATTAGGGCTACCTTGTTTGTGTATTGTTAAACTTAGAAAGGGGTGAGATGCATAGGCAGATTGCTTGGACTTAAGATACTTATATCAGTACATCAAAATTAGTCTGGCAATTAAATACTAAATTTATAGTGATCAGGTTAGGTAATCTAATTTAGTCAAACACTAACTAGATAAAAAGACTTAACCTAACTAACCAAGTGAATACTGCTGTCTTGTGATAGTTAGTTAGTAACTAACGGTTAGACAGTTAAGGATAATTTATAGTTAATTAGATTATTTTGAAATAATGTCAGATTCAATGGGAGGATATTTAAAAACGGCTTTCAATTTATTTTTTTTTGCTTACATTTTCTTTGAATAGATATTTTAAACATACTTATATTTTTCAAAAATGTTTTTTCAAAATATTTCTAAAAGATATTTTTGAAAACACGCCTACATTTTTCAAAATTCTATTTTGAAAATATTTATTTTAAAAATCATTCTTGGCATATTTTGAAATATTCAATATTTTGTAAAGTTCTCATGGTTTTAAAATTGACTATTTTAATTTTTGTAAAGTGCTTTTAAACATACTTGAAAAAAAAATTCTTAGAAATTTTTAAAAAAGTTTCATTTTTGTAAAAATTAATCTTTTAAAAGTTTCAATCTTAAAAAAGGTTCATCCTTGAAATTTTTTTGCAAAACTTATTTCTTGTTGTCTATTTTTTTTTTTTTTTTTTTTTTGTACTGAACCTTGTTTTTGTTGCCTACTTTTTTTTTTTTGGTATGAACAAGTTTTTATTTCACTATCTTACTTATTAACTCATGTCTTTTTGATGACTATCAAATGAGAAGGGTTAGGGGTTAAGTTAGCAAATAAAAGAAAAATCATAACAACTTAAAACTCCACAAATAATCAAAACAACAAAAGCTAATTTACTCATATTTTTTTATGCTTACTTTGCATATTTTTTTCTAACTTAACTCAGGTTGTCATTACATCAAAAAGGGGAAGATTGTTGATATAATTTGTACTAAGGGTCTAACTCAGGTTTTGATGAATGACAAGTAAGTTAAGTCAGGTTCTATTGTAATCTAACCACTTAATTAAGTGTGCAGTACGAAGTCCAGATAGGTCGACGGGCTGACCGGATATTTGACAGGAAATTCAACTAAGTCAAAGGGCCGACCAGATAGCGGGTACAGAATCCAGATAGGTCGACGGGCTGACTAGATATCTGACATGAAGTTCAGCTAGGTCAACGGACCGACCAGGATAGTTGGCATGAAGTCCAGACAGGTCGACGGGCTAACCGGATGTCTGGCAAATTGGTAAGTTAAGGTAAGTCACTCGAGGAGAGTGATTAAGTGAGTATGCATCCCGGTTGAGGGGACATTAGGCGTTGGTTCAGTTTAGGTCCATTTTGGATTCCTAAACTGAGACCTTGACTAGTTCCTAGTCCTGGGAGGACAAGAATTAATTACTACTCTTTATTATTAATTATTATTATTCTAATACTTGTGTTACATGTTATTTGGATTAACGTTGTTTTGTAAAAAAAAAAGGAGCAAAATTACCTTCGGATGACTCGGGGGTTCAGTTCTCCATTTTTCAGAAACAAGTATCCTTACATATGGTCGATCGATTTTAGGAATCGTCCAAACCTAAGGGACTTGGCTTCCCATTACTTCATAATAAGATCTCCAGCATTACACAATCTATATCCGAGTGATCTTAAGGGTCGTTCGTCCTACCATACTTAGTATTCTATTCTTATATATGCATCCAGTCGGCTAAATATCCAACCAGGATATCTTCAGGGACCACATTGCTAGAGGATCGTAATAACTTGTCAGAAAATAACAACCACTTGTTGAGAATATTCTTCTGTTATTACATGGGAATTCAATAAAACCTTCCTCGAAGGTGACTCTACACTTTCCATTAGCCAATATTTTATGATAGCATATTCTTTCAACTGCTTCATCAATGGCGTTAGTTACAAAAAGGGTACACACGTGTAACGAAAGATTTCTTGGACGGTGACTATATGCCTCCCAGAATACATATTCCTTTACTTGACAACTTCTAACACCCAACATTCTCTGTCATCTCATGATTGCAGAGGTTATAAGACGTGGTATATAAAGGGGGTCCTCTTCGATGACAAGGTACGTTTTAAGACGCTTTTGGAGACACTTACGCTTTGATATGCCTTAATACACTTTGCTACATAGCTATTGTTCAATTTTTCACTTAGACATCGTACTTACTTGAGTGTCGAAGGACCTTTACCACATAACTCTTTCTCTGATTTTTAATATTGACATTTGTCTGCTCTCTCAAATATGCATGGGAAAATTTTTCATTCCTATTAGTAGCTCCTATTCTCATAAAATCTTTGTTCAATCAACTTGATAACTATCTATTTAGTACATCATCTTTTTAATTTCCAGATAGGATGAGTAGGTGTTTAAGTTTTTTTTTTTTTAAAAAAAAAAAGAAAATTTAATGGCATGATACATCAAATAAATTTGTGAACGATATCAATAATTATAAATGAGTGAGCTCTCGCAATGGTTAAAAAATATCAAGTTTCCCGACGTAACTGCTTACGTTGACTTCATTGTACAGATTCAGCGGCAAACATCCAGTGCACTTGTTCATCTTGCCTACTGCATGCGTCACGCCTGATCCTATTGCTTGGTAGTCAAATCGCCGACTTGACCAGCTTCATCATCAGACTACAAATACAGTCGCAAGTGCCACGGCCTCTTCGCCTTCATCTCCCTCATCTAATCCAAATTAAGGTAACAAAAAAGAAGAAGTTCAAGATCAATGGAGAAGAAGCCGACAGTGGTGTTCTATCCGGTGGACGGCATGGGACACGTGGTGCCCATGGTCGAGTTGGCCAAGCTCTTCGTTCGCCACGACTTCGCCGCCGACGTCGTTCTCATGCACTCTCCCACAAAGCACCCCTCCTTCGACCCCTTCGTCGCTCGAGTTTCTGCTTCCCACCCTTCCATCTCCTTCCACCAGCTCCCGCCTCCGGCGGAATCCGTCGACGACCCATCCAGTCAATCATTCCTATACTCCGTCCGGCCGAACAATCCCCAGTTTCTCAAATTCCTCTCTTCCTATCGCCATGAATCCGACGTCCGCGCCGTCGTCCTCGACTTCTTCTGCACCGACGCGCTCGAAGTCACCGCCGAGCTTCGACTCCGAACACACTTCTTCTTCTCATCCGGTGCCTCCGATCTCGGCGTTTGCCTCTACCTCCCGACCATGCACGCTGCCATGGACGTCAGCTTCGGCGACCTCGGAGACGCGCCGCTTCACTACCCGGGGTTGCCCCCTATCCCGGCCTCCCACATGCCCAGCCACATGATGGAACGCGAAAACGAGATGCTTAAGAAGATGGTGCGCATGTTCGATCGTTTACCCGACGCCGACGCCATTCTTATCAATTCGTTCGATCACTTCGAAGCAGAGGCCGTCGAGGCTCTTCGAAGTGGAGTGTGCGTTCCGGGCCGTAGGATGCCGAGTGTCTACTGCGTCGGTCCGTTGGTCGTCGACGCTAGCGGAGAAAGAAACGGCGAAAGGCCCGCGTGCTTGGAGTGGTTGGATGCGCAGCCACTCGGCAGCGTGATGTTCCTCTGTTTCGGTAGCATGGGCTCGTTCTCGGTGGATCAGCTGAAGCAGATTGCGACTGGCTTAGAAAGGAGCGGGCAGCGGTTCCTGTGGGTAGTCCGGGCTCCTCCTAGTGGTGAGGGAGCGAATGTGATCCTGCATCCGTCGGAGCCGGACTTGGATGCTCTGCTGCCGGAGGGATTCTTGGAGCGGACCAAGCGGAGGGGGGTGGTGGTGAAGTCGTGGGCGCCGCAGGTGGAGGTGCTGAATCATGCTGCGGTGGGCGGTTTCGTGACGCACTGCGGGTGGAACTCGACGCTGGAGGCGATCACCGCCGGGGTGGCGATGGTGGCGTGGCCGCTGTACGCGGAGCAGCGATTGAACAAGGTGTTTCTGGTGGATCAGATGAAATTGGCGGTGGCGATGGAGGGGTACGACAGAGAGATGGTGACGGCGGAGGAGGTGGAGACGAAGCTAAGGTGGGTGATGGAATCGGAGGGAGGGAAGGAATTGAGGGAGCGGGCGGCGGCGATGAAGGAAAAGGCGGCGGAGGCGAGGCGTGAAGGGGGATCGTCGCAACTGGCTATGCTGGAAGTGATTGCCAAAGAAATTCCAGAGCTCAAGTCAAACTAACGTTGACGAATGAGATAATATTTTGGAGATATTCTTAAAGGTGATTAGGATGCGTCTCAATCCATCTCTAGATTATGTGAATGAGATAAATTACAAATTTAACTTAGAGCTTATCTCCAACCGAATAAAAAGAATGTTAATCGAGGAATGAATAAAAAGTAGGAGTTTTTCCACGAAATATTCTCCTTTTCCACATTATCGCTATGTTAATCGAGGATGTTAATTACAATAATTGATTAATATATATCAGCTGTAATTTCGGGTCAAGTATAACACATTATTTTAAACATATCTATAAAAGAATTACTAAACTTTTTAAATTCATATATAAAAGTTGCACTATTAATTCGTCCCATGTGTTTAGCAACCACATTCGCACTTTCCTTCAGTCAAATTATCAGATCATTCTTTAATTGGTCCTCAAGGGTCAGGTCAGTCAAATTATGAGATCTTTTCTTTAATTTGTCCTCAACGGTCGATTTAGTCAAATTATCAGATTTTTCTTTAATTGGTTCTCAACGCTCTGACCACCCGCGTGATATTATTCTCAAGATGGGACGGACTTATAAATAAAGTGGGTTCGAGAAAATGAATATCTTTAAAATCAATCCGATCTTAAGAACTGAATATCTCTAATTATTAAAACAAGAAAATGATGTCCCCATTCTATCCAAAAAACAAAAAGAAACAAACTCTTGCCATCCCCTTTCACACCCGACAATCCGACATGGGAAGAAAGGAATAAGCCTTTTTTGCTTCACTATTTTGAATTTTTATTATCTATATAATTTTTTTATTTAATGTATTAAAATTCATTCCACCAAACCCAAAACCCAAAACTCAATCCACCTCTAACTCTAACTCCCGAATCCATGGCTTGTGAGAGGTCTCTTCCTTAGAAATAAAAGAGGACACCAAAGATAACTTTTCCATAAGGAAAGAGAGAGATGATCTTGATTTGCTAAATTCATTTGGTTTATTTATATATACCCAAAGTCTCAATTAATTTGATCTTTTTTTTAAAAAAAAAATCTAGTTCAATATATTCCTCAACTCTTTAAATTTATTCGGTTTGCTGGATCTATTTAATTTGTACAATCAATTGACCATAATCTACTAGTTTGATCTGCTCGAAATGTCATTAGTGAATTACATAGGAAAATCAAAGTTAATAAATAACTTTGTACATGGCAGAAAATTATAAAATAGATAAAATAAGCAAGTGAAAAATGTTTAAAATAGCATTAGTAAGTATGTCAATGTATAGTGTTGTGTAAATGTGTTAGTAAAAGTCTAATGAATATTTTAGAAAATAAAATCATATTTTACTAAAGATAAATGATCTTCAAAATTTTAGGGAATTAAATGTAATTGTAAATTATTTGCGAATTAAATGTAATTATAAGATTAGGAATATGAAATATAAGAATCCTCACTGATAAATCAATGGAAATACTAGATACGATGATTAAGAGAAGAATTAGTATTTTGTGTGTACAAGAGATAAAATAAATAGGCGAGAAGATAAAACTGGTAGAGAACTCGGGTTTTAAATAATGATACATAGGAAAGAGTAAAACAAGAAATAGAGTTAGTACTATTTTAGATAGTTCGTTAAAAAATAAAGTTGTACGATTTGTTAGAAAAGGAGATAGAATTATAGTTCTTAAGATAATAATTGCGAAAGAAATTATAAACATAATTAACGTATATGCACCGCAAGTAGGATTAGATAAATTTATCAAATCAAGATTTTGGGATGACTTAGATGAAATATTACAAAACATTCGGTCAAATGAAATAATTTTAATACGAGGTGATCTACATGGACATGTCGAAGTGAAAAAATGAGGAATACGAGAGGGTACATGAGATTATAGGTTTGGAATGAGAAATAAAGAATAAAAAACTATATTAGATTTTGTGATAGCATATGACATTATATTAGCTAATACGTTTTTTAAGAAAAGAGAAGAATACTTACTCACATTCAAAAGTGGAAATAATAAATAGCAAATTGATCTTTTTATGATTAGAAAGAATAATAGAAAATTTTATAAAGATTGTAAAGTCATCCCTAAAGAAAGTTTAACTACCTTATTAGGATTAAAAGGAATTTAGATATCTCCACAATGACATGTTATTGTCCACTTTAGAACTAAGCCCTCATGATTTTATTTTTGGGTTCCACTCAAAAGGCCTTATACCAATGAAGATATCTTTCCTTTATAAACTCATGATCTTTCTCATGTCTTTTCAATATGGGATTTTGTTTGCAACCTTGCAACCCAATAATCCCCCCTCAAACAAAGGACTACAGGGTCTCTCTTCAAGTATCAGGTTACACTTGACATGCTTAGGGTCTCCCCTCGCATGATATTACCCACTTTAGGACTAAGCTCTCAGCGTTTTGTTTTTGGGCTCTATCCAAAAAGCCTCGTACCAATGAAGATATCTTTCCCTTATAAACTTATAATCTTTCCTATGTGCTTTCAATATGGGACTTTATTTGCAACCTTGCAACCCAACATAGGTTAGTAATATTAGATATACATCTCAAACAAAAAATATATATGACTTCTAGAATTAAGTGGTGAAAGTTAAAGGATGAGAAACAAAATATATTTAAGGAGAATGTAGGAGTATAAAAATTAATTGAAATATATAGTGATTCTAATACGATATGAGATAAGATGGTATCAAAGTTGAAAATAGTAACTAAAAGTGTACTTAGTGAGTCAAAACGACATGCACCACTAAGTAAAAAAATTTTATGGTAGAATGAGAAAGTACAAGAGAAAATGAAAGGAAAACGAAGAATTTATAAGGAATTATATATTTATAAAAATAAAAAAAAAATTAAAATAATATACAATAGTCAAGAAAAAAATAAAAAAAATAATGGATGAAGAAAAAAATAAAATTTTTGAATCATTATATCAAAAATTAGATAAAAAAAAAGAAAAAGAAATATTTATATAATAGCTAAAGTGAGAGAAAGGAAGACAATAGATCTTATCCAAATAAAGTGAGATAAATGTAATAGAGTACTAATAAATAATGAAAAAATAAAAGAGCAGTGGAAGAGATATTTTATCAACTTTTTAATAAAAGTTTAGGTAATCAAATGGCACGGCGGTGTGCCATTTGGTTCGGAAAGCTGGTAGCTCGGGAAGACGAAGGTAAAAATAGTACTCCTTCCAATGTTTATTTGAGGTCGGCATCTTGTCGAAGAAAACGAGACTGATCCGCGACTGGAAGAGGAAGGTGCCCCACTTGGACTATTTGGGATAATAGAAATAATGAAAAATCTTGGGGATTAAGGGAATGTCGTGCAGCCTAAAGAGGACAACTACTCCGCATAACAACCTGAAGGAGTTGGGGACAAGTTGGCCGAGCGGGAGGCGGAAATAGTTACACACTTCGAGGATGAACAGATGTAGAGGGAACCGCAGACCGGCTACAAATTGATCTCGGAAGAAACAAACAGTGCGGGACGGCGGATTGTATGGCCAATCGAATGAGGTAGCTAATATTAATCTATGGGTAGGAGGGAGTTCGAAGTCACGGACGAAGTTCACCGCGTCAGCCTCATTGAACCGGCTCTCCATGGTCGTATACCATAAGCCGGGAGAGGGATTAGACGGTTGGGAGGTGCTCGCCATCGCCGGAACAGTAGAAAAAACAAAAACCCGAGAAAGATGAGAAGGTGGACGAAGGAGAGGGACGGGACAATGCCGGCGAAGCACAGCACCGCTAGAATGCGAAGAAAAGAACGAAAATAATGAAGAAAAGGTGGGCAGAGAATACTTACAGAAAGATGGTCGGAGAAGAAGGCGAGTGGCCGGAGGGTTGAGGGCGGGTTCACCGGAGCACTGAACAGGAGGGGGCAGAAGCCTTCGGACGCGAGCACGCGATAACGCGAAGCGGCGGTGGAAGAGGAGACGACCCTATAAAGGTTGGGCTCGGCCGACCAGAGCCGTCCGATCCAGGTCACGGGATCCGAGGAGCATATCTGACCGTCAAATTCAAAAGGTCAAAGGTCACATCAGCCTTGACAGCTCGAGCGAGCGGTGACGTCTGCGTGGCCACGTGGTGCTCGCTCACAGGTCGCATTTAATGAGCGTCATTACGCAGGCGCGGTCGCGTGCTCAGCCTTAATGGCGAAGATTTGCATGAATCCCAGGGAGATTCTGGGGGCATCCGCACTGGCCAATGTCGGGGCGGCAGGATAACCATTGGCGAGCAAAACTTTCGAAGTGTCAGCAGGTGTCAGGCCGAGCGGCATCGCTCACTCGCGCAGTGCCCAGTCGGATGGATAGCAACATCAGTGGCAGAACGGCGATCGTGTCCCCAGGCCAATGGTCCAGTCAGTCGGACTTGCGGCCTCCTTCGACTAGACTTAAAGGGAAGGCACGTGATCCGATGGTAAGGATCGGGGGCCCATATAAGAAGGGGTCAACGACACGAGAGAGTCAAAGTCAAGAGCAGACTTGAGACCCGACCGATCGGGGAGGTCGCTTGGCCGCCCGACCAGAGAAAATCCCGGGCCAGTGCGAAGATAGCTCGACCTTGGGTTGAACTTCCGACGCTCACAAGTCTCCCTTATGGAGGAACCATTGTGCCAAGCGGCCAGACTGCTCGACCGAACTGCAGATCAACCAGCTCGTACTACCGACTGAGTATGTGACAGAGCGGCCTTCTCGCTCGGTCTGGTGCGCGTATATACCCAGTGCCCTGGGGGCCGAGCGGTCATTCCGCCCGGCCCAGTAAAAGACAAAAGACTTAGGAGAGGACAAAAAGGGCGGCTAGTGATATCATTTTCGAGACACCTACCGCCGACAAATAGCATGGTCGGCGGCCAGGTCGTACTGAGGATCGTACGGTGGAAGTTTCCACTGTCATGTCAGAGATATGCTCGGGCGGTTGCGGCATGGTGTTAGACATGCTTTTCTGACACAACTATTCCGAGGTATGCTTTGAGGAGCGTGCACGCCTCGTGAAGCATGCACGCGCCTCTCCGGGGTCCTATATAAGGGCCTCCAGACTTCGGTAGAGATATACATTCAACATCACTGTAGCTACAGTTTCATTCTCGTCATTCTGTTTCAATCTCTTCCCGCCGGAGTTGACTTGAGCGTCGGAGGACCGTCGCCGAGAACCCCTCCCCGGCACAGTTTTGTGCTTGCAGGTTCTCATCAGAGGTTCGAAGAAGGCAGAGGTCTATACGTCATCAACGAGAGCGCCACGTCCCCAGCATTCATCGACACGGCATACGGACAGGATCATATATATATATATATATATATATATATATATATATATATATATATATATATATATATATGCCTCATTTTTTATTGGGAAAGAAAAAACTTTAGTCTGTTTTTCGTCTTAGAAAAAAAAAAACTTAGTTTGTCTCTTTATCCGGTCATCAACGCGTATCTCATCTTCTTTTTCACGGGAAATGTTCATCTGATCGAAGGAGCGCAAGACAAGGAAAAGCTTACAATTACATTATTTTTTTTAAAAATGAGAATGGTATGGAGTAATAGGATGATGGGTAGGATATGGATACCTGAAACTCCGACGGGTATGAGGATGGGTATGAAAGTTAAATACCTGATGGGTATGAGGATGGGTATGAGTATAGATATAATAAATGAGATGAGTACGGAGAATATGAAATCCTACCCAAATCCTACCCATTGTCATCTCTACCTCTAAGATGACAGGTCGACCAGCCCCGCCCCACCAAATGGTTGGCCTACCACAGGTTGGCCTACCATGGGCTGACCCACTTTGCCATGGGTCAGCCCGTCTAATAGCTCTATATGGAAGTACCTAGGAAAATAAGGTATTGAATAACTTACAAAAATATTTAACATGTTATTGACAACGAAAAAAATATTTGATCAATGGAAGATAAGTACTCTAGTTCGCTTATATAAGAACAAGGGAGACGTACAAAATTATACAAATTATAGGGATATTAAACTAATGAGTCATACTATGAAACTTTGAAAAAAAAAATAATAGAAAAAAAAATAAAAAAGGAGACAACGGTGACCAAAAATCAATTTAGGTTCATGTCTAAAAGGTCGATAATAAAAGTTATACATTTTTGTAGATAATTAATTGAAAAATATATGGAACAAAAATAAAATTTACATATAGTATTTATTGACTTATAACAAGCTTATGATAGAGTCACAAGAGAAATTATATGGAGAATTCTAGAAAAGAGAGATATTAACATAACTTATATTGAACTAATTAATGATATGTACGAGGATGTAACGATTAGAGTAAAAACTTTAAACGGAGTAACTGAAGTATTTCCAATAAAAATAAGATTATATCAAGGATCAACTCTAAGTCCCTATCTTTTTATACTAATTATAGACGAACTCACTACACACATTCAAGATACAGTACCGTGGTGCATGTTGTTTGTAGATAATATTATTTTGATAAATGAAACACGTGAAAGAATAAACGCTAAACTAAAATCTTGATGGAAAATACTAGAATGGAAAGATTTTAGGCTTAATAAAATAAAGATAGAATATATAGAATTTAAGTTAACAATATTATATATAATAAGACAATTGTTAAAATAAGAGACGAAGAGTTATCCAGAACTGAGAGCTTTAGATATTTAGGATCATTTTTGTAAAATGATGGAGGGATTGAAAGAGATGTTTTATATAGAATACAAGTAGGATAGTTGAAATGGAAAAAAAAACATTAAATGTTTTACGTTACCGTAAAATACCTCTAAAACTTAAAAAAAAAATTCTACAAAATCACAATTAGACCTACTATGTTATATGAAATTGAATGTCGGGTTATGACTCGAACATATACTTAAAAGATAAGAGTTACAAAGATGATGTTAAAATAGATGTGTGGACACACAAAAATAGACAGAATAAAAAATAAAAATATTAGAGAGAAATTCAGAATTGTATCTATTAAAGAAAAATTTCGAGAAACATGTACAAAATAGTACAAGTATCTATTTAGATGATCAATAAATGCTCTAATTAGACGACGTAAAATATAACAAACACACATATCGAATAAGCAAAAAAAATTTATTAAGTATAAATAATAATATAATAGGAGATGGAGTTTAATGATTAAAATGATCCATATAATCGATCCTATCTAAGATAAAACTAGGCTATTATTATTGTCAGAAATAAAACCCCTATTTGGAAACTCTTTCCCCATCGCCACCACCCCATTTTATAGATCCCCGCGCCTTCCCGTGGGACCACTGACCGCAGTAAAACCAACACCATCGCCCTCCATTGCCATGAGCCATCCAACAATCGCTCGCCTCCGCCGGTACTAGTCATAGTCCACATCCAGTGGCGACGCCTCCTCCAGACCTTGTTGTACTTCTTGCCCTCGCCCGGAAGGGTAAGCTCATGGAATTGAAGAAGATTTATTAGTCCTTTTTCCACTCGCCCTTCCATGCTGACCTACAAATCAATAACAAGCTACTAGAGACACTCTCAAAGTGCAACAGCATGGTTGATGCTCGTTGACTCGTCATGTGTTCGATAGAATGTCTGAGAGAACTATAGACTCTTGGCGCTTTACGGGAGACACTCTCAAAGTGCAACAGCATGGTTGATGCTCGTTGACTCGTCATGTATTCGATAGAATGCCTGAGAGAACTATGGACTCTTGGAGCTTGATGATTGATGGGTATGCTGCAAACAACATAGGTGATGAAGGATTACAGATTGTTGTGTCCAAAGGATGTCCACATATCTACATAATGACATAATATTGTTAACTTTGGATCTAGACTCGCATGACTTTACTCTTGGGCTCTTCCCAAAAGGTCTAATGTCAATGTAGATATCTTACATCCTTTTAACCTTATAATCTTTTCCAAATTTTTTTAATATGAGACTTTGATTGAATCTCAACATAGATATACAAACATATGAGGAAGATCCAAATTTTACCCAATGAAAGGCCCTTCGTTTCTGTCTTGGCTGTTTGTGCCAGAGCTGAGGCAATCGGAGAGGGATTCATTCATTTTGAATACACGAGCAAGGAGTACGAGATATCTCCACGGATTGAGCATTATATTGGTTTAATTGAAGTTCTTGGGAAGTCAGGCCGCCTTAATCAGGCACTTGAATTTGTAGAGAAGTTGTCATTTTAACCACCAGTTTCAGTGTGGGAAGTGATGATGAATTTGGCTCGGGCTCAGGGTGATGTAGATCTTGAGGATCGAACTGGGGAGCTCATGGTTTCCACGGATCCTAGTAAGACTGTTGCATCCAAGATTCAAATCCCTCCAGCCAAGAGACGATGAACATGCTGGAAGGGAGAAACAAGCTTGCAGAATACCAGTTGCCGCCAAAGATTGAAAAGGTGGTGGTGAAAGAACAAGTCTATGTGCCTGATACTCGATATGTGCTCCATGATATTGATCAGGAAGCCAAGGAACAGAAATTACTCTATCACAGTGAGAGGTTGGCAATCGCATATGGGATGATAAGCACATCTGCAAGGGCTCCACGGCGAATCATCAAGAACTCAGAATATGTGGCGACTGTCATAATGCAATCAAGATCATGTCCAGAACTGTTGGAAGAGTTCATCGTCAGGGATGATAAACGATTTCACCATTTCAACGATGGCAAGTGCTCTTGTGGTGACTACTGGTTAAACCTTTTAATCTAAGTACCCACCGATCGTACTCGTCTCGCAATTTGCATGTTTTCTGCACATGTGACCCTGTCTATCATGATGATAAATAAACATTTGGGTTTGGCACGCAGGAAAAAAGGTTATATCGACGAATCACGCAAATTAGTCCAAGTGGTAAGCCAAATTAAGATATCGTTCTTATCGACGAATGACGCAAATTGAATCCGCACTTGAAGCAAATTGATCCATCCAACCCTAAGAAATACTAATCCCAATGGGTAAAACTCGGCAGAATCCGAAATTGATACATAGAGATGTAAGTTTTTTTTTAAATTAAAATCTGAGTTTGGTGAAGAACCACCTGTTCTTGCCGGTCTTGAAGCGCTCCTCGAAGCGAGCTTTGGTGTCCTTTGAAGCAGTGACCTTCTTATCGCGGGATTGGAGCGCGTCGAGGGTGACGACGTCCTTGAGATCGACGTCGAGGGTGTAACGGGTGGGCATGATATGGTTATAGTTCACCAGCTTCAGGAACGGCTTCACGCGCGACTTCTTGGCCGTCTTCTTCGCCGAATCCTTACGAATGACCTTCTTCGGGTACTTGGCGATGCCGGCCACCAGGCAATGGCCGTAGGGACGCTCCCGCGTGCCATCGTCGAACGCCCGCACGATCACCGCCTTCCGCCCAGCGAAGCGCCCCTGCAAGATGATGACCGCCTTGTTCGGCTTCAGAAACTTCACCATTTTTTTCTCCGCCTCGCCGATATCGATGCTCCAAACGAACTCTTCCAAAAGCGGCGCTATCCCAGCAAAAAATCAGCAAGGCACAGATTTTTAAAGGCTACGATTAGGGTTGGCAGTTGCGCCCTTCAGAATTTATTTTCTTTAAATTTCTCATAAGTTTTATTATTATATTTTTTAAATATTTGTTTAAGTGTTGTCAAAATATTTCTCCCGTGATTAGATAAAATGGAATTATAGCCATTGGATTTAGCTGATTAACCTGAGTCGTTCATTTATGAACGATTAACGAAGGGCCCTTCATGCTAATTATGTCTTTTATAATGGGGACTTTCAAAAGCAGAGATTTCGATGGAATGCTGTAAAATTCCAACTAATCATTTCAAGAACTTGCCTAAGTCGATATATTTTAGTCTGATATTATTGACTTCATACAACAACAGTAAATAAAATGCCAACACTCAGTCGATGGGCCTACACACCCTTGCTTCCTTGTATATTAGACCATGTTGACACAAGTACCCTTTGCTTGGATTACAGTGTCTGTCCTCTGAACAAATGCACAGCCCTTCCAATGCACAGCCATCGCCCTTCACTGTTTCCTTGCCATAGATCACCTCATCGGACCATGGACTCTGAAACATGCCCTCCGGGTCCAGTTCCTTCATGGCCGAGAGAAATTCCTCAAAGCCAGGGTACTTCCCCTGGACGCCAACGAAAGCAACGTTCCTGTTCTTGGCCCAGTGCGGCCTGGCGCCGTACTTGACGAACGCCATCTGCTCCACCTCCTCCCACACGTCCTGGTTCAGCCTCGGCGTCGAGGGGTCGCTCGCTCTGTAGTAGTTGAAGTCCACCACGACCGAGTCCTCCGGCTGCCCCAGCAGGGACTCCGACCGCTTCACGAAGCGGATCATGAAGCCGTTGTAGTTGTCGACGCCGCAGAAGTTGTCGGGGTTCATGTCGCGGAGCCGCTTGACGTCGAGGATGAAGGATTTGAAGCTTTGGGGGGAGAAGAAGGCGGTTGTCTCGTAGAAGAAGAGGCCTTGGATTCTGGGGTCCCACGCGCAGGAACTGAAGGGGTCTGATGCCGACGAGTGTTGGCAGGAGCCGGAGGTCTGCATCCGGCCTTGGCGGCCGACGACAGGGTAGCCGGTGAAGAGCAGGTTGTTGCTCCTGAGGCCGTTGGCGATCGTCTTCTTGTACGCTAGCTCCGTGGAAGCGGTGGCGCACTTACCTTTGACGTTTCTTGATTCATCGAAAGCCTTCTCTGCGCACACAAGAAGCATTAATTGCATTGCTACAGGACAATCCGATGCTAAAAGATTCGATTGGTCGCTGACAAATTGAATGCGGATTAGAACGGCCTTAATCAATTACCAAGCGCTCGAACTGCCATCGAAACGGCCATGAGATTCGATTGGAAGCCGATGAAATCGTTGAAACCATCGCCGGAGGTGTTGAGTGGTACACGGTCGTCGAACCTGAACGCCGCCTGGTGCTGCGACGGAAACCAAGTGATGTCGGCGAACTCGTGCTTCCAGGCGTGATCCATGAACCGGTCTTGGAAAGTGGAATCGTCCCGGAATGCGTAGGTGATTCTCCTCTTGAAGCTGGGCTCCAGCGACAGTGTCACCTGGTGGGGAGAAGAATTGCTTAGCAGTAAGAAGATTGGTATTTCGATGACAATCCACCGCGAATCTGCGATCATTCCAAGTAATCACAAGCTAATCGATCGAATCGAATCGAATCGAGTGACCTGAGATATGATTCCGAGAAGCCCAAGGGAAACGCTTGCTGCATTGAACAGGGGATCCCCACGTCGCAGGGTGACGACCTTGGCATGCCCTTCCGTCGCCGGCGCCGGAACCACCAGGCTCAGGCTCTCGACGTGGTCGTGCACGGCGCCTCCCCTGCCCCACCACGAGCTTCCGTGCGATCCCGTGCTGATGAGCCCGCCGATGCTCACACCCTCCCAGTACGGCGCCGCCACCAGGCTCAGGCCCGCGGCCTCCACTTTATCGATCAGATCCCGCAGCCCCACTCCGGCGTCCGCCGTCACCCTCCGGTTCGCCACATCCACCTAATGCAAAAGCAATCGAATCCGATTCGGGGAAACACAATCAATCAAATCGCGCGACGCGCCTACCTCGATCCTCGAGTTGTACTTGGCGGTGCTGATGACGACGGAGTTCTCCGGCGGCGGGCAAGCGAGCTTGGGGATGGTGTGGGAGAAGCCGCTCGCCGCCTTGGCCTTGAACCTCTCCCGACGAGCATCCGACACGGCGACGCGCAGCTCTTCCTCCGTCGTCGGGAAGACAACCTGACCAGTGCGGCACAGCTGCCGGTCGACCCAGGCGCCGTAGGCGTTGGAGAGGACGCAACCAGTGTCATCGCAGTAAACAGGCGGCGCCGGCGGCTTTGCGGCGGCGAAGAGCGCGCTCCATCCGCTGATGACGACGACAATCAACATGGAATTCCGGATTGCGGCTGCCATTTTGGCGGCCACTATGACTGATGGATTGTTCCCAATTGTTGCGATCTTCGGAGTTCGAAAATGTCATTTAAATCAATTAAAATCTCTCACCTGCTCAAATAAATTCCACCGGTCCCAACTCTCCTGCCCGTGGCACATCACAGTTGTACTTCCCGCGATTGAACTTCTCGTCCGCCGAATCACTTGCGCTTTCTAATTTAACAGATGTACGGAGACTGAAGTCAAACTGTACAACCTTCTCCTCTCGAGAGGATAATTATTTTTTTTTATTGATCTCAATTCTCCTAATTCATCTATCAACAAGCCCTTTTCTTCTTTCTTCTCCTTCTTAGTTCTTCAACTCTTCTTCTATTCCACTAACAACACTGAATATTTCTCCTTAATTTATTTCCATTTTCCTCTCCTATTTTCACTTTAACCTCTTCCTCTCCACCAATAATAAAGATTGTCTCGGTAATTTGATCAAATTACTAGACGGTCACCTTGCAGATTATGCAGGTTAAAGCTCGATGTATTACACAAGAGAAACTTAAGGCCCAGTCGGTGGACAGATCCATTCTTCACTTTCCTATAATTATTATAGATTTTTTCTTCTATACTATTATAAGTTATCCTCTTAGGTGGGAATCCGCCAATATAAATGTCAGCGGATGTCGAGCTATAACTCCAATGAGGGCATAACGTGGCATGTGCGTTCACGATCTTCTAAGTTCTATGCTTAGACGATGGGCACGATGCAAAGAAACAAATCTAATTTATCATAATCGTAGGAGAAAAATATATATATCAAAAATAAAGATTAAATTTGAATAATATTGCTCCCAACGTCCAATCTTAATTTTTATTTTAAAATTTGTTTGGACTTCAAAAAAAAAATTATTCCCTTAAATATTGTTTTATATATTTTTGTGTTATGATGTTTCTTGAGCTATCTAACCTTATTTAATCTATTATCCTCCCCCTTTAACATTAACATACAAACATACCGAGTATAAGTAATAAGTTAAAAACATTACCAAGCAAACTATATCCATAATAAAGCTTTTTTCAGAAGCAGAGTTTAAGTTGTTTTGTCAAAAATATACTAAATAAAAAATCTATTTTGTTAAAGAATTATTTTAAAGAAAAAATTAATTTTAAAACTAAACATATTTTTCAAAAGAGTGTCTTTAAAAGTATTTTGGAAAGGATTTTTTTTTAACATCTATTTCAAAAGAAAGTTTTCAATAGAATTTATTTATTTTCAAAAATAATTATTTATTTTTCAAAAAGGCTTTTGATAACTTTGGAAAAAAAAAGATACCATTTTCTAAAAAAAATTAAAGAACATGTTTAAGATAAAGTTTTTAAAATATATTTTCTAAAATATTTGATCTTGAACCTTTTTTTTTTAAATATAAAACTGCCCATAGAATCTCTTCCTTATGTAACATTTCTCTTTATGACAAGTATTCAGTTAAAATATTCTAATATCCCACATGTATAATAATATATGAGTAAGGATATGCACAGAAAAAAAAATCTTAAGGAAATGTTCATAGATACATAAATTCATGGTCCACCATTTCACTTTTTGTAGATCTCATCATTTTATATGTCTATTTATAAATTTTTTCATTGTGCATATCATTTTTCATAATATATCTATCAAAAAAATATCAAATTAGTTTCAATTAATTTCCTTATCGAAATTTTTAACACATAGTAATTTTATGATTTTTAAGAGATACTTAATTCAATGATTGGACTAAGTTAGAGTTTGGATTCTTAATTATTTTCGATTAGATCAGATTTATTCAAATTAGTTTTATTTCAAAGATTGTTTTAATTTTGAATTTTAAATTAAACTTAGAAAAAATATTTTGAATTATTTAGTTAGAAGTTTTAAATTTAGATTAGTATTTTTAATTAAGTTTGATTAATTCATTTCATATTAATTTAGTTAAAGTAAAATTGTTTGAATCTAATTTAAATTTTATTTGAGCTTAAAATTCTTTTTGTTAATTTAAAATTTGATTAATTAATTAGTAATTAAATTGATTAAATAATTTATAATTAATTAAACTTGATCAATTATTAAATAAATTTGAATTCAGATTAATTTAAATTAATTGATTTCTTATTAATTTAGTTAAATTGTTTAAATTGATTATGATTTAATTCAATTAAATTAATTATGGATTAATCTTGTTTAAATTAATCATGAGTTAATTTTGAATTAAATTAAAATTGATTATTAATTAATTTCATATTGAGATAAATAAATATTATTTTATGTTAATTAATTTTGGATTAAATTAAAATCAATTTTGTATTAAATTGAGATTAATTTAACCAATTTTTAATTAACATTAATTAAATTAAGTTTTTGTTGATACAGTCTGACCTGACTGTTGTTTTGATGTTGGCACAGATTTAAGTTTGTATCAGATGTTAATTAAACTCGGTTTGATTAATGATCAAGGTTGATCAAGTGGAAGGGAAAAGTCCAAGTTGGAAACTTGGCACGCGAAGTCGGAGAGGGCTCGGTAGCTCGTTCTCCGGACTAGGTCAGAGAGGGCTCGATAGCTCGTTCTCTGGACCTGACGAAGTCGGAGAGGACCTGAGCCTGCCTCCTGAGTAGGTCGAGAGGGCTGAGTGGCTCGTTCTGACCAGGTCGAGAGGGCCTCGCTCTCCGGACCGGGACAAGTCGAGAGGGCTCGGTAGCTCTCCTGACTAGGTCAGAGAGGGCTCTGTAGCTCGTTCTCCGGACGAAGTCGGAGAGGGCCTGGTAGTTTGTTCTCCGATTAGGTCAGAATGATTCCATGGTACATTGGATCGGCCGGCAGACCGATCCAATGATACATAAGATGGATCGGTCAGACCGATCCAGAAACTAAGTTTCCATGGATCACTCAATAGCACACTGAGTGATCGATCCCCCAGACCGATCAGGAAACACTCAGTAGCACACTGAGTGAAATCTGATCGGTCTTCAGACCGATCAGGAGATGGTATTGCGAAGAGAAGAAGGGAGGGATCGGTCGTAGAGACCGATCCACCTGCAGCCTGATCGGTCTCCACGACCGATCAGACAAGCTGTGGACCGATCAGGATATGTCCTGATCGGTCCATGGATCGGTCTGGTGACCGATCCACACACACAATCAGTTTTGTTTCTGCGATTCCTCCACTGCATTTAATCTGCCTGATTCATATAACCCTATGTGCTGTTAGCTTTTGAGTTTGCAGGATCACAGGTATCATTCCAAGCCTAATTTCAAATTAAGTCCATAAGAGGAATACGACAAATGTGTTAGGATCCTTCGTACTCGGCTAGAGAGGGGGGTGTGAATAGCCGCCCCAAATCGCTCGTTTCTTCCTACAATTCGTTAGCGCAGCGGAAAAATAAACTAGAAACGAAAGGAAGAATATCAAACCTTAACACAGCGATGTACGAGGTTCGGAGATGATGCTCCTACTCCTCGGCGTGTCCGTAAGGTGGACGAACCCAATCAATCTGTCGGTGGATGAGTCCCCGGAAAACCGGCTAATAAAAACTCCTTCTTGTTGGAATGTATACTGAAAGCCTAAGCTTTGTAAACATTTATTATGAATCACATTTGGTCTAATTGTCTACATTTGTTTGTAGTTGTTCATTTAATTTATATTGTAGATAACATAGTATGTGGTGTCACATACAGAAGATGATGTTATCAGTACCTTATAAATTATAAACAGTAGCTCACGACCAAAATGGAAAAGGAACAAACCATTAGAAGGTCGTAGTGTAATTAGATATTAGTTTATCTTGACTATATAATTACACTAGTACACTCAGAGTGTATTGAGTAGGACCATTTGAGGTCGTTTCTTTTACACTGACTTTATAAAGGAACAAAGACCTCAGTTATTATGGAAGTGTGTGCTCTTAATCCTAATATAATAACAAGCACATATATTTGATATTTATTTCTTTAATTTATCAATGGGTGAGATTTAGTTCGTTGAATCAATAAACCCGATAAGTTGGGAAATGGTATTACTTATAGTGTGTTGTTGATTATAGAAGGAAACTGTGTCCTAGAGATACTAGGTTGATAATGTCCTCAAGAGGAGCTCATAAAGATTGTCATGTTAAACCCTGCATGTGGACTTAGTCCGACATGACAATAAGGTTGAGTGGTACTACTCTTGGACTTAGATATTAATTAAATGAGTTGTCAGTAACTCACTTAATTAGTGGACATTCGATATCTTAAACATAGGGAGACTAACACACTCATAATAAGAAGGAGCCCAAAATGTAATTTGGGATTGGTGCGGTAGTTCAATGATAGTTCTCTAGTGGAATGAATTATCATTGATAAAATTAAGTTGTGTGTTCGGGCGAACACGGGATGCTTAATTTTATCGGGAGACCAAACCAATTCCTCCTCTCGGTCCCTATCGTAGCCTCTTATTTATAGAGTTCTATACCCAACTATACCCACCTTCTATACCCACCCAATGGGGGCCGGCCAAGCTAGCTTGGGAACAAGCTAGGGCCGGCCTAGGTATAAAATTGGGTGGCCGACCCTAGCTTGAACCCAAGCTAGTAGGGCCGGCCAAATAAAATTAAAAAGAAATTTAATTTTAATTTTTATTATGTGGAAGATATATTTTAAAGAGAATTAAAATTAAAATATCTCTCTTGTAAAAGATCTACAAAAGATTAAAGAAAGAGATTAGATCTCTTTCCTTATTTGTAGATTGGAGAGATATTTTATTTTCTCTTTAAAAATTATTCACATGTTGATAAAATTAAAATTATAGAAATTTCCTTTTATCAACCATGAAGAGATTTTAAAGAGAAATTTTATTTTTTAAAATTTCCGGAAACAAATTAGGAAGTTTTAATTGTTGATTAAAACTTGTCCTCTTTTGTTTCCAATGATGTGGCCGGCCATCTCAAGTTAATTGGGAAATTTTGTTTTATTTTTCTCAATTAATTCATGTCAAGAAAATTAAGGAAATTTTATTGTAATTAAATTTCCTAATTTGCCTAGGCCAAGGAATATAAAAGAAGGGGTAGGGGTGCCTTCATGAGACACAACCTCTATTGTTTTCTCTCCCTTTTTCCTTGGTGTTGTGGCCGGCCATTACCCTCTCCCTCTCTTCCTCTTGTGGTGGCCGAATACTTCATCTCTCTTGGAGTTCTTGTGGTGGCCGGATACTACTTGGAGAAGAAGAAGAAGAAGGAGAGAAAGCTAGCATCTCTTGGAGCTTGGTTAGTATTTTGATTTTCTTCTTTGGTGAAGTTCTTCCTTTGTGGCCGAACCTTGCTTGGAGGAGAAGAAGGTGGTTGGTGGTTTCTCATCTCAGTAGATCGTTGCCCACACAACGTCTGAGGTTAGAAGAGGAATACGGTAGAAGATCAAGAGGTTTTTCTACAAGGTATAACTAGTAATTTCTATTTCCGCATCATGCTAGTTATTTATGGAAATAATACCAAATACAAGAGGCTTACGTTCTAGAATTTCGAATATGTTTTTTCGAAGTTGTGTTCTTTTGTTTTTTCTTTTCCTTGTGATTTGATTGTTCTCTTTGGTTAACCTAAAGTTATTTTAGGAAATTAAATATTAGCTTTCTATTAAAGGTTTTGTCTAGTCGGTGGTGGTTGCTCCCATATCCAAGAAGGCCATGTGCCTCGCCACGTCAGTACTGGGAACCTTTTATGGAAATTAATATTTAATGAAATTAATAACTTAAGGAGACTTGGGTCGAACGTGTTAAGTTCCGCAAGAGATCCAAGTCAAAACCTAAAAGAACAAATAGATTAAGTTTTGGATCAAACGTGTTAAGTTCCGCAGGCGATCCAAAATTTAATTTAAAAGAACACATGGTAGCTAGGAAAAGGTTTAGACCTTTGTACAAAATTTTTGTACAGTGGAACCTATAGGTTTTCCGAGTAGCAACCAACACTTCTGGGTGGAGAAACCTCGCCACACTTGATTGCAACAGCAAACAGGAGTACAAGTACAATGAATAAGCAAGAAATACAATAAGAATACACAAGCACTCTACCAAACTTGCTTTCTCGTCGACTGGAGTCCGGATGAAGCAGCAGCTTCAAAAACCCTAACAGCAGCAGCTGTTCCAGTCGGGGAAGCTCACGCGAAGCTTTCGGAAGGAACTCAACAGAGCTCTTATCGCAGCCCACAAATCTTCAGCAGAAGAGAGGGAAAAAGGAAGGAAACCGAAGCACCAAAGCCTTGATCTCCTTTTATAACCTGCGAACCTGCACAGTGAAGACAGAAGCCAGCAGAGAAGACGGAGCGACCCGTTGTGACTCAACGGTCGAATCGTGGACAGATCAGGCTCCGGTCTGGGGACCGATCAGGCCCTGGGCTGATCGGTCCCTAGACCGATCAGATTGCTCAACAGAAAGTTGCCCAACTTTGTTCGTTTCTGATCGGTCCGTGGACCGATCAGGCCACAACTGGATCGGTCCTGGAGACCGATCACCTCTGTGTCTCTGCTCAACTCTTCTGATCGGTCCCCAAACCGATCAGAAGCTCACAGAACCGCTTCTGTTTGTTATCTGATCGGTCACCAGATCGATCAGATACACAAACGTATCGCTGGATCGGTCTGCAAACCGATCCAGAGCTTGGTTTTTGCCAACCAAGTCCCAAACCTTCCAAACCAATATCCGGTCAACCTTGACCTATTGGTACATCATGCTTAGCATCCGGTCACTCCCTTGACCTGCTAAGACTCCTCACCAAGTGTCCGGTCAATCCCTTTGACCCACTTGGACTTTTCTCTTCGTGTCAAGTATCCGGTCACTCCCTTGACCTACTTGACCTTCTCAACACCAGATGTCCGATCATCCTTGATCCATCTGGATTTTCCCTTGCCCGGCTTCACTCACCAGGACTTTCACCTAGCTTCACTCACTAGGGTTTTCACACTGCCTAACATCCCAGTTAGGACTTTCTCACTGCCTGGCTTTACTCACCAGGACTTTCCAACTGCCTAACATCCCAGTTAGGACTTTCTCACTGCCTGGCTTCACTCACCAGGACTTTCCAACTGCCTAACATCCCAGTTAGGACTTTCCCGTGCCAAGTCTCCATACTTGGACTTTCCGCGTGCCAAGCTACCTGCTTGGACTTTTCCCCGTGCCAAGTCTCCGTACTTGGACTTTTCCAGTGCCAAGTCTCCATACTTGGACTTTTCACGAATCAGGTCAACTAGGTCAACCTTGACCTAAGGTTGCACCTACAATCTCCCAAACACCTATTCTTGTCAAACATCAAGAATACAACTCTCTTCTCGTCAAACATCGACATGCAACTCAACTAGGTCAACCTTGACCTAAGGTTGCACCGACAATCTTCCCAAGTCAAACATCAAAATACAACTCGAGTCAAGTCACCTCGAGTCGGGTCAACCAGGTCAACCTTGACCTAAGGTTGCACCAACAATCTCCCCCTTTTTGATGTTTGACAAAACCCATAATCAAGTTAGGTTAACCCGTAACCTAACTTAGGTTTTCCAACCATCTTCCAATGTCCAATGTTCTTTCCTTGAACATTCTCTGGACATTCTCCCCTTAGGTTAACCCGATAACCTAACTTGGGTTCTCCAATAATTCTCCCCCTTTTTGACACACATCAAAAAGAATTCCAATGTTCTTCCTCAAACATTCCTTGACATTCATCCCCTAGCTTAGGTTAACCCGATAACCTAACTTGGGTTCTCCAATAATTCTCCAATGAACACTCTCCCCTTTTTGACACACATCAAAAAGAAAAAGGAGAGTATCAAGGTCAAGAGTTTCTTCCTAATGAAAGTCCCATACCTTTCATTGAAACTCTTAATTTCCCCCTTGATATTAAACTCAACAATCAACTTAGTGATAATCCCATATCACTAATCCTCAAAAGTCTTAAGGAGTAAAAACTCCCCCTAAGAGTCAACTCCCCTTGACAATTAGGTAAAACTCCCCCTTGACCATTGCACCAACAATGTCTTGGAGAGTTTCAAACCTTTAGAAACCTGAAACTCAACTCCCACGGCTGAAATTTCATATCACAGTCGAAATTCAGCAAATTCAGCATTTGGCACGCCCTGATCGGTCACCGGACCGATCAGGCCTTCCCTGGATCGGTCACAGTGACCGATCCACACAGACCTGGACCGATCAGACTCCCTTCTGATCGGTCCACAGCTCTGATATCAGAAGTTTCTGATTTTTCTCCTTCCGAAATTCAGAAACCTCTAGAAAATCACAGAAAATTCGAAAAATTATGAAAATTTGAGGATATATTCCTCATACCACATACTATCATGGAAAAATAGTTTTATCTAAAAATAACTTCCATTTTCAAATCTTGATACAAAGTTCAAAAACTTTGAAATAGTTCAAGTTTACCTCAACTTTGTATCAATTCGCTCAATGATGAATGCTATCACTAGAAAAGCTTCATCAAGGTTTTTCAAATCAATTTTGAAATGATTTTAAACCCTTTAATTTGGGACCACAATCTTTGGGCTATATGTACATGACTTGTACATAAGCTTTCCCTATGATCCCCAATTTCTTGAATTAGGCTCATCTAGGTACAAGAACTATGCACCTTGATCCTAACTCATGATCCTAATATCTCACACACATCTAAAGTGTATCAAACACATCCAAGTCAATTTTGATGTGAGATATGGGTTTAGGTCATCTTAGGCTAAGTTCTCATGCATTTTCTAAACACCAATTTGATCTCAATATCAAATTGTGTTTGTCCTCAAATCAATTTCATTGATTATAATGCAAGAGATGATGACATGGCATAAAATGATATCATAAGTAAAAACATGTGCCAATGTCATGATGTCATGGCATAAAGTTTGAAAACTTAAATAAAGCATGACATATAAATAACCTAATCATTATCATACATTTCAAATTATCATAAATTAAATATGATGTCATGACATGGCATATGGCAAACAATCATGGTAAGTTAGCACAAATGAAATACCTAGATTACCTATCTAAGTATCCTTAATCACTTAGCTAATTTAACATCTAATCCTAGATTGCCCTTATATCCCTAAGAGAAACCAAAATCCCAATTATGGTATTTCTCTAGGTTTTCCTCAAATTGTGCCACTTAAGATTAAAAATGATATTTCCACCATTAGGCACATTTAGCTCTTCAAGGAGTAACTAGTAATTCTATTTCATTTTCAAAGGTTAACAAAACCTTGAAAATGCTCCTTGAGTGTCAATTTCCTCAAAGTTGGGCTAACTACCCTTCTAAGCGGAGTTGACACTCTCTAACCCATCTATGAGGTAGAGAGGATGCTCCTAGGAACCCAATATCTATGTGAGCTCATTGGGTTCACTAAATATTCACTAGGGATGACTTCCCTAGCAACCCTCCTAATGACCCTCTTAGGCTTTGAAGCCTTGGTCATTTGGGACTCATCAAGATCAACTCTAGGGGTGACTCCCCTTGTGACCTTGGTGGTGGTCTTCCTAGCCCTAGGCTTTGTTCCATAATCGAATGGAACACTATGATAAGTGGGCTTGACCACTTGGGACTTAGGTTTGTGACCCAAACCTTTCTTGTCCTTGGACTTGGGTTTTTGACTCTTAAACCCTAGAGATGACTTCTCCATGTTTTTAAGAGCCTTTTCTAAATTATCAAGTCTTGACCTCAAGACTTGATTTTCCCTCTCTAATACCTCAAGTGTTAATTTGTCATTTTCTCTTGAGATATTCCTAGGCATGTGTCTAGTCTTCTTGGGATTTCTACCTAGGTTTTCCTTAGCCTTAGATGAGTTAATCCTAGAGTTGACCTTCCTAGTATTATCCTTATCTAAGTTAACATGTTTAGCACCTAAACACATGTATTGATTTCTAAGGTTAACATGTTTATCATTCTTGACAATTGCAATAAGACTACTAGCATGTATCTTATTAGAAGTGCAAGAATGAACCTTAGAGGATACCTTAGGGTTTGCCTTCGCTCCCCCTTTACACGTGCTTGGTCTTTTGTCCTTGTGAGATTGCCTCCCCCTTGGACATTGACTCCTATAGTGTCCTCGTTGCTTGCATTGGAAGCACACCACGTGCTCCTTGCCCTTGCGTTTTGGGACTCCGACTTCCTTGATCTTTGGCGCCGGTGGAGTCTTCTTAGTCTTCTTTGGACATTTACTCTTGTAATGTCCAAATTCCCTACACTCAAAACACATTATATGCAATTTGCTAGAAACTAAATGGCTTGAGTTACCTAGAGGTGAGGATGGATGAACGCTCTCTCCTTCATCCCTTCCGGAGGTAGAAGCTTCTTCTTGCTCCGAACTTGAAGAAGAACTCTCCTCCTCTTCTTCTTTAGATGTTGAGTGTCCCTCAACTTCTAAATCCACATCTCCATGAAGTGAGCTACTTGGCTCACTTGACTCCTCTTCATGGCTTGAAGTGGAGTTCCCCTCATGGAACTTAGCCAAGTTGTTCCACAACTCCTTGGCATTGTTGTATCCACCTATCCTACACAAAACATCATTAGGTAAAGAAAATTCAAAAATCTTCAATACCTCATCGTTGACTAGGGATTGGTGGACTTGTTCCTTGGTCCACTCCTTCTTCTCTAGGGTTTCTCCTTTCTTGTCCGTCGGAGGCTTGAAACCTAATTAGACACAACTCCAATTCTCAAGATTAGTCATAAGAAAATATTTCATTCTTACCTTCCAAAACGCGAAGTCGTCGTGATCGTAGAAGGGTGGAATGGTGATGTCGTCTCCGAGTTGATCCATCTCTAGCTTGTGCTCCCTCGGGTGTTAATCCGGCGAAGAGCGACCTCGCTCTGATACCACTTGTTAGGATCCTTCGTACTCGGCTAGAGAGGGGGGTGTGAATAGCCGCCCCAAATCGCTCGTTTCTTCCTACAATTCGTTAGCGCAGCGGAAAAATAAACTAGAAACGAAAGGAAGAATATCAAACCTTAACACAGCGATGTACGAGGTTCGGAGATGATGCTCCTACTCCTCGGCATGTCCGTAAGGTGGACGAACTCAATCAATCCGTCGGTGGATGAGTCCCCGGAAAACCGGCTAATAAAAACTCCTTCTGGGTGGAGAAACCTCGTCACACTTGTTTGCAACAGCAAACAGGAGTACAAGTACAATGAATAAGCAAGAAATACAATAAGAATACACAAGCACTCTACCAAACTTGCTTTCTCGTCGACTGGAGTCCGGATGAAGCAGCAGCTTCAAAAACCCTAACAGCAGCAGCTGTTCCAGTCGGAGAAGCTCACGCGAAGCTTTCGGAAGGAACTCAACAGAGCTCTTATCGCAGCCCACAAATCTTCAGCAGAAGAGAGGGAAAAAGGAAGGAAACCGAAGCACCAAAGCCTTGATCTCCTTTTATAACCTGCGAACCTGCACAGTGAAGACAGAAGCCAGCAGAGAAGACGGAGCGGCCCGTTGTGACTCAACGGTCGAATCGTGGACCGATCAGGCTCCACCCTGATCGGTCCAGGACCCTTCTGATCGGTTTGGGGACCGATCAGGCCCTGGGCTGATCGGTCCCTAGACCGATCAGATTGCTCAACAGAAAGTTGCCCAACTTTCTGTTCGTTTCCTGATCGGTCTGTGGACCGATCAGGCCACAGCTGGATCGGTCCACAGACCGATCCCACCTCTCTCGGCTACGTCTCTGATCGGTCGTGGAGACCGATCAGACTTCATGCTTATCGGTCCCCAGACCGATCAGTAAGCTCACAGAACTGCGCTTTGCCTTCTGTTTGTTATCTGATCGGTCACCAGATCGATCAGATACACAAACGTATCGCTGGATCGGTCTGCAAACCGATCCAGAGCTTGGTTTTTGCCAACCAAGTCCCAAACCTTCCAAACCAATATCCGGTCAACCTTGACCTATTGGTACATCATGCTTAGCATCCGGTCACTCCCTTGACCTGCTAAGACTCCTCACCAAGTGTCCGGTCAATCCCTTTGACCCACTTGGACTTTTCTCTTCGTGTCAAGTATCCGGTCACTCCCTTGACCTACTTGACCTTCTTAACACCAGATGTCCGATCATCCTTGATCCATCTGGATTTTCCCTTGCCCGGCTTCACTCACCAGGACTTTCACCTAGCTTCACTCACTAGGGTTTTCACACTGCCTAACATCCCAGTTAGGACTTTCTCACTGCCTGGCTTTACTCACCAGGACTTTCCAACTGCCTAACATCCCAGTTAGGACTTTCTCACTGCCTGGCTTCACTCACCAGGACTTTCCACACTGCCTAACATCCCAGTTAGGACTTTCCCCGTGCCAAGTCTCCATACTTGGACTTTCCGCGTGCCAAGCTACCTGCTTGGACTTTTCCCCGTGCCAAGTCTCCGTACTTGGACTTTTCCAGTGCCAAGTCTCCATACTTGGACTTTTCACGAATCAGGTCAACCAGGTCAACCTTGACCTAAGGTTGCACCTACAATCTCCCAAACACCTATTCTTGTCAAACATCAAGAATACAACTCTCTTCTCGTCAAACATCGACATGCAACTCAACTAGGTCAACCTTGACCTAAGGTTGCACCGACAATCTTCCCAAGTCAAACATCAAAATACAACTCGAGTCAAGTCACCTCGAGTCGGGTCAACCAGGTCAACCTTGACCTAAGGTTGCACCAACAAAATGGCCTTTCTGCTGTAATTCGCGACGCATAGTGCATTTGAGACATCAACGGCTACTGGTGTGATCTGGCTGCGATCCGCTTGACTCCTGGTGATTGGTTCGAGCTCAGAAGACACCAGTGAAGACTGTGATTTCATTGGTGTGAGTTCAGAGAACCAGTAAGGAGGAAAAGGGATTGGCTGCAGCGATGATTCTGTGCAGATTGACCACGATCCGTGACAGCAGAGAACAGGGGCTTAAGAAGCAGTAAAAAGCAAGAGGAAAGAACAACAAGCAAGTAAGAAAATGAAAGTTCTGTTGATCGTTGAGGTGTGCTAAGTTCTTGAGCTCTCGGGTGAGAAACTGCTGGTTTGTGAGTTCTCTGTTTCCACTGATCCTCGCGTGGTTGTAAGCGATAGTTCATTCTTCTTCGCCACCGAGCTCTGTAAGTCTTGTGCTTTAACATATATATTTCTTGAGACTTTGTGGAGAGGTTACTCCACCGAGAAGGAGGATCTTTAGCCGGAATTTTTCCGGGGTGCGATCTACTGAAGATCGAGGGGTCGTCCACCTTACGGACACGCCGAGGAGTAGGGGCAAGTTATCCCCGAACCTCGTAAATTCTTGTGTTAGTGTGCTTGTTTCCTCCTTGTTTTAGTTTCCTAATTTCGCTGTGCTAACAAGTTTATTTGTAGAAATTAGTGTTTAAGTTTTTAAGAGGCTATTCACCCCCCCTCTAGCCATCTAAGATCCTAACAAGTGGTATCAGAGCCTGGTGCTCTTCATCTGGACTAACATCCAAAGGAGCAAGAAGATGGCCATGAAGGAAGGATTCAGCTCCAACAGACCACCCTTCTTCGATGGAGCAGATTTCCAGTACTGGAAGAGCCGCATGGAGTATTACCTCAAGACTGATATCTCCATGTGGTTCTCGGTCAAGGAAGGATTCACACCACCGAAGGACGAAGAAGGTAAGGAACTCGATTCATCAAGGTGGTCTACCGAACAAACTCGTAAAGGGCAAGCCGATGCCAAGGCGGTAGTCACCTTACAATGTGGGATTGCCAAGGACCAACTCGTCAAGGTAGGTCCATTCTCGAGTGCAAAAGATTTATGGAACAAGCTTATCGAGCTCCAAGAAGGAACTTGTGATTCTCGGATAGCCAAGAGGGACCTATTCTTGAATCAACTACAAAATCTCACCATGAAGGAAAACGAAACGGTAAGTGAACTACATGGGAGGTTCAAGGAAATCATCAATGGTCTACATTCCGTGGATGAACGCGTGGAGAATCGTGATCTAGTAAGGTACGCTCTTAAATCCTTTCCAAGGAATGCCTTGTGGTCATCTATGGTAGATGCCTACAAGGTTTCCAAGGACCTTTCCATTGTTAAATTAGACGAATTCTTTTGTGAAATGGAATTTCATGAACTCGCTAACAAAGGTCAAAGAGAGAAAGGTATTTCCTTAGTTGCAGGACCAAAGAACAAGGATGGAAGAAGAAAGAGGGAAAAGAAGAAGGAGAAAGAGATTTCTTCATCTACATCCTCCTCCGAGTCCGATGATGAAGGTGGATCATCATCAAGCGAGATGACAAATTTTGTGAGGAGAATTATGAGAAGAAGCCGAAGATACAAAGGAAAAGGTAAACCTAATGATCAAAATATCGATAAGACTAATGTTACATGTTATGAGTGTAGCAAGAAAGGCCACTACCGGAGTGAGTGTCCAAAACTCAAGAAGGAGGAACGGGCCAAAAAGAAGGAGGAAAGAGCCAAGAAGAAGAAAGCTCTCAAGGCCACTTGGGATGAATCTTCCTCAAGTTCTTCGGAGGAGGAAGAGAAGAAGGAGAAGAGTACTCGGCAATTGGCACTCATGGCAAGGGAGGAGTCCGAGTCCGAGAGTGATGACTCAAGCACTTCAGCCGCGGCTTCATCATCTTCGGATGATGAAGAGGTAACCTCTTAGGGGTGTCAAAAATGAACCCGACCCGACGACCCAACCCGAGTCGACCCGAAAAAAATCAGGTTCGGGTTGGGCATTTTCGGGTTCGGGTCGGGTTCAGGTTGGAGGGTTGGAGAGTAAAAATTTTCGGGTTGGTTCGGGTCGGGTTCGGGTTGACCCGGGTTGACTCGGGTTGGCTTAAATATAGGGTTTTGTGGATTTTTTTGGGGTTAAATCAAATTTTATTTTAAAAATTTAGATATTTTTATGTATATTTGTATGATAATGATGGAGTATTGAGATAAAAGTGAAGAATTATAGGGAAAATAGCCCAAAAAGTCGTTTTGAATCGGATTTTTGGGTTATATGGGTTGGGTTCGGGTTGATCGGGTTGGTCGGGTTTGGGTTCGGGTTTAGGTCTTTTGGGTTGAACTCGGGTTCGGGTTGGGTTTAAAAAAAAAAAAAAAACTCAACCCGACCCGACCCACCCGAATTGACACCCCTATAACCTCTTCTCACTTAGAAAAATGTTATAAGACTATTACACATTTGTCTACCTTGCTTAAAAAATCAAAAACAGAAAATAAATCATTAAAAGAAGAAGTAGAAAACTTGAGGGCCCTTAGGGAAGATGAGGTTGATGACCTACATCTAGAGGTCCTTGAGGATGAGAACAAGGCCTTGAAGGGTGAGGTTGAGAAACTCAAGAAAATGCTTGAAAAATTCTCAACTAGCTCTAAGACCCTAGACATGATTCTAAATGCCCAAAGGGCGGTCTACAACAAGGCTGGATTAGGATACCAACCTAAGGAGTCTAGCTTTATTTCTTTAGTATCAAGAACCCAAATTCATAAATCGCATGTTTCTAGGGTTCATGAGACTAGAAGAAGGTAACAAAGGCATGGGTGCCTAAGTCTTTCATTGTAGATGCATCAGGTCCCAAGATTTGGGTACCTAAAACATCTATCTTTCGTGTCTTGTAGGCATTGGTAAAGGGGGAGCGTCTATCAACTTGGTTTGTTGATAGTGGATGCTCCAAGCACATGACCGGGGACAAGTCACTATTTTCTACCATTCAAAACAAAAATAGAGGTAATGTGTCATTTGGTAATAATAGTAGCCTTAAGGTTATAGGGGTTGGAGACATTCATATATCCGAATATCTCAAAATCAAGAATGTCCTTCTAGTCAAGGGGATGACTTTTAATTTCCTAAGTGTCAGTCAATTGTGTGATACGAGTTACACAATTGAGTTTCATTCGAGTCAATGTCTAGTCAAAAACATTGACACACTTGACACGGTACTAGTAGGCACAAGGGTAGATAACATTTATCAAGTTTCTTTTAAAAGTACTACTAATGCTCTTGATAAGTGTTTCATGTCAAAAGAAGAAGAATCGTGGCTTTGGCATAGGAGATTGGCTCATGTGAACATGAAGAATATCCGGAAGTTGGTCAACAAAGGGTTAGTGCGAGGCTTACCAAGCATCAAGTACCAAAAGACCAAATTGTGTGATGCATGTCAGAAGGGTAAGCAAACTAAAGCGCCTCATAAAGGTAAAAGCGCTGTAAGTACAACTACTGCCTTAGACTTATTACATATGGATTTGTTTGATTGCAGTAGTATTATTTCATTAAATGGAAGTAAATACTGTTTTGTGATTATTGATGACTTTACTAGGAATACATGGACCTTCTTTTTAAAAACTAAGGATCAAACCATAGATATTTTTATTTCCTTTTGTAGAAGAACTGAAAATGAAAAATCAACAACAATTAAAACCATTAGAAGTGATCATGGCGGGGAATTTCAAAATCATAGGTTTTTAGAATTCTGTCAAGAAAAGTGATATAGGCATGAGTTCTCTACTCCAAGGACCCCACAGCAAAATGGGGTTGTGGAGAGAAAGAACCGTCTTACAAGAGGCTGCACGAAGTATGCTCAATGAGTACTCACTACCGAGTTACTTATGTGTCAGCACAGCTTACTATGTGCAAAACCGAATCCTCGATACATAGGTTTTAGGAAAGACTCCCATGAACTTTGGTTTGGAAAACCCTACAATTAAACATCTTAGGGTGTTTGGTTGTAAGGTGTTTATTTTGAACACCAAGGACCATCTTGGAAAATTTTCAGCCAAAGTGATGAAGGGATACTGGTCGGGTACTCTCTACCAGGAAAGCCTATCGAGTCTACAACAATAGGACTAAATTGATTGAAGAGTCCTCTGATGTAGCTTTTGAAGAAATCCCTAACTTAAATGATCAATCAAGGGATGTAGGAGAAATTCAATTTGAACTTAGAAGGCTAAGTTTGAATGATCGAAACATAGAAAGAGTCGAAGTTGACTCCGATGATGATGAACAAAGGCAACAAAGAACTCAATCTGATCCTTTGCCTGATATTGAGTCCTTGCCTGTGCCTAGTGAGACCATTCATGAGGCACCACCAACACCAAGACAATCTAGGATAGCCACTAGTCATCCCCAAGACCAAATTGTGGGAGACATCCAACAAGGGGTTAGGACTAGGTCATTCTTTAGAAATGAGTCTAATGAAGTCGCTTTGATTTCAGAGATTGAACCAAAATTAGTTGATGAGGCCTTGCGCGATCTTGATTGGATCATAGCTATGCAAGATGAGTTAGGTCAATTTGAAAGGAGCCAAGTGTGGGACTTAGTTCCTAGACCTAAGAAGACCACCATTATTGGAACTAAATGAGTCTTCAAAAATAAGTTAAATCCAAAGGGAGAAGTTGTAAGAAACAAGGCAAGACTTGTAGCCAAGGGCTATAGTCAAGTCGAAGGTCTCGATTATGATGAGACTTATGCTCCCGTGGCCCGATTAGAGTCCATTCGTTTGATGCTAGCTTTTGCTGCACATAGAGGTTTCAAGCTCTATCAAATGGATGTTAAATCTGCCTTCTTAAATGGCTTTATTAAAGAAGAAGTCTATGTTGAACAACCACCGGGGTTTGTGAATACCGAACCTCCAAACCACGTGTACAAGCTCAAGAAAGCACTTTATGGGCTTAAACAAGCACCACGAGCTTGGTACGAAAGATTGTCAACATATTTACTAGAAAAGGGTTTTGTAAGAGGCCAAATAGACTCAACACTATTTCTGCGTAGAGATGGTGAAAATATTTTTGTAACCCAAGTGTATGTCGATGACATAATTTGTGGCTCAAATAGCAAGGGCTATTTGAATGAATTTATTTCTCACATGGAAAGTGAGTTTGAGATGAGTCTAGTAGGAGAATTGACATTCTTCCTTGGACTTGAAATCAAACAAACTCGCGATGGAATTTATGTCCATCAGACGAAATACACTCAAGAGATGCTTAGAAAATTCAAAATGAGTGACTCTAAGGAAGTATCCACTCCAATGGCGACAAACACTCGTCTTGACAATGATGAGAGTGGGAAACCAGTTGATCTAACGCAATATAGAAGCATGATCGGTAGTCTTCTATATCTCACAGCTAGTCGACCGGACATACTTTTTGCTGTGGGCATGTGCGCTAGATATCAAGTTTGTGCCAAGGAATCTCATTTAACTGCAGTTAAGAGAATTCTAAGATATCTCAAGGGCACAATTAGAGTAGGACTGTGGTACCCTCGTACGGAGTCTTTTGATTTGATAGGCTATACCGATTCCGATTATGCTGGATGCAAATTGGATCGGAAAAGCACTAGTGGGGGTTGCCAATTTTTAGGTTCATCGTTGATTAGTTGGTCAAGTCGGAAGCAACATTGTGTTGCTCTCTCCACGACCGAGGCTGAATACATTGCCATGGGAGAGTGTATCACAATTGTTGTGGATGATTCACACTCTAGAAGATTATGGACTTTCATATAAAGGAGTGCAAGTGTTGTGTGACAACATTAGCACAATAAACCTAACGAAAAATCCAGTCCATCATTCAAGGACCAAACACATTGAAGTGCGTCATCACTTCATTAGAGATCACGTAGCTAGGGGAGACATTGCACTCACATATGTTGAGTCAAAGTCAAACCTAGCCGATATTTTCACCAAACCCCTTCCGGAAAATGAATTTAGTCATTTACGGAGGGAATTGGGAATGTGTTTGGCTCAATAAGTCATTTTGACCACATCATGATCAATAAGGACCATTAAAATGACAAGAGAAATTGGGAAATTAATTTGGGCAACTTGGGAACATCTCACACAAACTATAAGGTTTAACAAAATATTTTTGTTTGCTAGAAATGGGGTGAGATGCTAGGATCAACCAAATTATTCAAAATGTATCATGCATCCCTTGAATAATTAGGTTGAAGAGACATAAACTGAGTATGAGGAAGGCCATTACATAATTCATGTGTATTTGGCTCCTAGATCTTACTCATATATTCCAACCAAGGAATCTTGGTTGGACCTGTGTCTAGAAATCATCTAACCTTGTTTATGTGTTGATTGATACCCTTGATTGATATCTTCCTGATTTTGATTGAAAATAGGACAAGTTGGTGAAGAAACCTTGACATATTTTGACAAACTTGTAACTACTCATAGTAAGGATATATTTTGAACCGATAGCCTAAGTCAGATTTATTACCTTGGTTCACTATAGATCATAGTTTCAGCAAACAAACAAAACAAACTTCTCTGGTTTTAAAACCTTGAGATTCAACACATTTGCTATGAAGTGTCTGAAACTTTCGAGCCCTAACTAATTCCAAATCATTAGAGCTCATCATTAGGAAATATTCATTGGTATCACTGAATATAATCTGTGGGCTCTTCAGATCCTAGGTTCTGAACTTGGAAGTTGTTGAACCAAGTTTCAGAGCTTTCGATACGAATTTCAGAGACTGGAATCACTGACTATCAGACACTGATCGGTCCAGGGACCGATCAGGATGATATCTGATCGGTCTCTACGACCGATCAGGGAAGTTCCAACTCTCTTTTCTTACTGATCGACCTCTGATCGGTCCGGGGACCGATCAGGAGGTTCCCTGATCGGTCCCCACGACCGATCAGGAGGCTCTGACCTCTGATCGACCCCTGATCGGTCCGGGGACCGATCAGGAGGTTCTCTGATCGGTCTCCACGACCGATCAGGAGGCTCCTACCTCTGATCCACCTCTGATCGGTCCGGGGACCGATCAGGAGGTTCCCTGATCGGTCTCCACGACCGATCAGGACCCTCCCTGACCGATCAGGACGTTCCCTGATCGATCAGGATTTCTCCTGATCGGACATCCATCCGATCTTATGATCTGATCACCCCTTTTAACTTCCCCCAATCCTTCCTCCTCTCATTTCACGCCGAAAACCCTAGCCGAACCACTCCTCAGTCCCGACTCTTCTCTTCATCTTCTCCGAAAGCTTCAAATGGCGCCTAGGTAACTTCCTTTCTCCCCGAAATCTGTTCATTTTTAGCATTTTAGCTTCTTTTCACAGTGTATCTCTGTGTGTTGTGTGTGTTGTCTCGGTTCTCGACTCTGTGGCTCCCGTGGACTCCCATTTGCCCCGACCATGTCCCATTTTTCACCTATTTAGGAAGAAATCAGCCGGTGAGGGTACGTCTAAGTCATCTGCTGAGAAGTCCAAGTCCCAGGCACCCTCCCGACCTCAACCTTCCTCTTCTTCAAGATTCCCGAACCGACAGTTTGAACAAGCGTTTCAACAGAGGACATTCAAGCTGCTCCCATGTCGATCTGTGGATCGAAAATACATGGATGAGTTTTGTCCCTCTGTATCCGAAACCCTGGCATATTACAAACTTGACTCATTAGTCTACCTAGAAAGGGACATCAACTATGACCTAGTATCCGAATTCTACAACAATCTTCATCAGGGCAATGATGGTGCTTATAGAACCAGAGTTGCTAAAAGAACTATCGATTTCTCCATCATAGAATTCTTTGGATATCTAGGTTGCCGAATGTGTTCAGGAGATCTTTTTTCCATTTATCCTGATTTACCCCATCCTTTACCTCCTCCATTTGATGTCTCACCTGATTCCATCTATGAGTACTTCTTCGGTCATCCTAGACCAGATGGACTGGATGAGTTGGATGTTGAGTTTCCTACTTTTGCGGCTCTGAGACTATCTCCACCTGACTATATTCTTTTTAAGATAGTCACAAACTGTCTTCTTCCAATCACATCCAAACCTCTAGCAGAGATCCGATCCTATCATTGTTTGATGCTTTATGGTTTGCGTCGGCGTCTCGACTTTGACATTATGTCCAGCATCTATTCTTCGATCATCTCCTATTCTCAGCCTAGCAGCTCCACCATTTATATGCCTTATGGGCATATCATTACAGATTGGCTCGAGACCCTTCAGATAGATGTGTCTAAGGGTAGGATAGTGAAGATGGTCAGACATGATTGCCGACTTGGGAAACGGGCATTTTCCAAGTCCGGTATCTTGGGACAGAATGGGGCTGTTCGGTGGAAGGATGGGAGAGGTCTGGGAGAGTTACCACGGGCACTTCCTCGACAGGTTGCTGCTCCTCCTCCTGCTGTTGATGAGGCCGATCCTGATCTGTGCTGGCAGATCGCTGAGCTAGAGAGCCGCTTCGATCAGCACGATGAGCTATTGGCTGCTGAGCTCCATGGACTGCGCGTTCGGATCGACCAGCGCTATGATGATCTACGCAGTCAGCAGTTGGTGACGCAGCAGCTGCTTCTGGGCTGGATGGCCAACTACCCACCTCCGCAGCGTTTCTCGGGCCATCCACCTTCGAGCTCCAGCATGCCGCCTCAGGGTTACGTGCCTCCTGCAGATGATGATGAGGTTGTTGGTGCAACCTTAGGTCAAGGTTGACCTGGTTGACCTGACTCGAGTTGACCTGACTCGAGTTGTGTTTTGATGTTTGACGATGTTTGACGAGAAGAGAGTTGTATTCTTGATGTTTGACAAGAATAGGTGTTTGGGAGATTGTAGGTGCAACCTGGTTGACCTGATTCGGGAAAAGTCCAAGCAGGGAGCTTGGCACGCGAAAAGTCCAAGTATGGAGACTTGGCACTGGAAAAGTCCAAGTACGGAGACTTGGCACGGGGGAAAAGTCCAAGCAGGGAGCTTGGCACGCGAAAAGTCCAAGTATGGAGACTTGGCACTGGAAAAGTCCAAGTACGGAGACTTGGCACGGGGAAAAGTCCAAGCAGGTAGCTTGGCACGTGGAAAGTCCTGGTGAGTGAAGCCAGGCAGTGGGAAAGTCCTAACTGGGATGTTAGGCAGTTGGAAAGTCCTGGTGAGTGAAGCCAGGCAGTGAGAAAGTCCTAACTGGGATGTTAGGCAGTGTGGAAAGTCCTGGTGAGTGAAGCCAGGCAGTGGGAAAGTCCTAACTGGGATGTTAGGCAGTGTGGAAAGTCCTGGTGAGTGAAGTCAGGCAGTGGGAAAGTCCTAACTGGGATGTTAGGCAGTTGGAAAGTCCTGGTGAGTGAAGCCAGGCAGTGAGAAAGTCCTAACTGGGATGTTAGGCAGTCGGGAAATCCTGGTGAGTGAAGCCAGGTGAAAATCCTAGTAAGTGAAGCTAGGTAAAGTCCTGGTGAGTGGCACAGGGAAAAGTCTAAGTGGGTCAAAAGGATTGACCGGACACTTAGCGGGAAGTGCTAGCAGGTCAAGGGTGACCGGATGCTAGGATGATGTACCAACAGTCAAGGTTGACCGATGTTGGTGTGGAAGCCTTAGGTTTAGGGTCGAGAAGTTTGGATCGGCCCGTGACCGATCCGGATATCATGTTGCCTCGACGGTCAGTGACCGATCGTAATCGATCGATGGCTCGCCGATTGTAATCGATCGGCGAGACCGATCAGAGGCAACGCAACCTCGCGAGAAGAAGCCGTGGATCGGTCTGCTGACCGATCCATACCGATCGGTCGGGCACCGATCGTGAATAGATCGGTGGAGAGGCTTCTGATCGGCCTATGGACCGATCAGAGGTTCCGATCGGTCCATGCACCGATCGAGACGCCAATCGACGAGGACGGCCGATCGGTGCGTGGACCGATCAGAGGTTCCTGATCGGTCCATGGACCGATCAGAATCTAGCGCGACGCAACGGCTAGTTCTTCTTCTCTTCTTCGCAGTGGACGGTATAAGAAGACGAGGCATCTTCATGCAATCTCTCTTTCTTTTCCCCGCTAGAACTTCTGCTGAAGCTTCGCTCAACCGAGCTTTGATGAGCTCGCCTCAAGCTTCGCGTGAGCTTCCATCATCGCCTGCGTTTGGGTTGTGAAGTTGCTTCACCTCCAATCGACAAGAAAGCAAGCAATTGGTAGAGTGTTATTGTATTTCATATTGTATTGCTTTTCTTCTGTTCTTGTACTCTTTGTTTGCGTTGGCGAGGTTTCTCCACCCACAAGGAGTATATTGTATTAGCCGGTTCTCCGGGGACTCATCCACCGACGGATTGACTGGACTCGTCCACCTTACGGACACGCCGAGGAGTAGGAGCCCTAATCTCCGAACCTCGTTACATCCTTGTGTTAAGGTTTGGTTTTCTTCTCTGTCGTTTCTTTGTATTTTCCGCTGCGCTAACACGTTTTGTAGAAAGAAACGACGATTTGGGGTCGGCTATTCACACCCCCCCTCTCTAGCCGAGTACGAACGATCCTAACAGAGGTTCCTCCTGTTGAGGATATTGATTGAGACATTCTGTGTGTCACTTTGCCTGTCTGTGTTGGATGCTATTTGTTGGATATCTTTGTCTGACCTGGATACTTATGCTACTCATATGTTTTTGCTATTCATTTGTCTATTTCTTGCTTTTCCTTATGCTTCAGTTCATATTAATATGTTGTTCCTATACCATGATTTGATTGTATCTTATCTCTTTCTTACTGTCATATAATACACTTAGAGGGAACTCTAGGTGCATTACGAAAAAGACAGTATGGGTTAAGGGGGAGCCTTTTTGAGTTTTGTCACCTCATTTGCACCTTTTCGGTGTTTGACAAAGGGGGAGATGACACCTAAGTTTAGAGATGTATAAAGGCTTGATTTTAGGGAGAAGATAGAGGGAAGGATCTTGATTCCCGATATTGACTTAGTGGTGTATCCATTTTAGGGGGAGGATCTTGATTCCCCTAAAATTATGAAAATAAGAACATTTCTGATCTAAACTTGAATAGTGTTGTCAAACAACAAAAATGGGGAGATTGTTGATACAGTCTGACCTGGCTGTTGTTTTAATGTTGACACGGATTTAAGTTTGTATCAGATGTTAATTAAACTCGGTTTGATTAATGATCAAGGTTGATTAAGTGGAAGGGAAAAGTCCAAGTTGGAAACTTGGCACGCGAAGTCGGAGAGGGCTCGGTAGCTCGTTCTCCGGACTAGGTCAGAGAGGGCTCGGTAGCTCGTTCTCTGGACCTGACGAAGTCGGAGAGGGCTCGGTAGCTCGTTCTCCGGACTAGGTCAGAGAGGGCTCGGTAGCTCGTTCTCTGGACCTGACGAAGTCGGAGAGGGCTCGGTAGCTCGTTCTCCGGACTAGGTCAGAGAGGGCTCGGTAGCTCGTTCTCCGGACTAGGTCAGAGAGGGCTCGGTAGCTCATTCTCTGGACCGGACGAAGTCGGAGAGGGCTCGGTAGCTCGTTCTCCGGACTAGGTCAGAGAGGGCTCGGTAGCTCGTTCTCTGGACCGGACGAAGTCGGAGAGGGCTCGGTAGTTTGTTCTCCGGATTAGGTCAGAATGATTCCATGGTACATTGGATCGGTCGGCAGACCGATCCAGTGACACATAAGACAGTGGATCGGTCGGCAGACCGATCCAGTGAAACTAAGTTTCCATGGATCACTCAGTAGCACACTGAGTGTAATCTGATCGGTCTGTAGACCGATCAGGAAACACTCAGTAGCACACTGAGTGAAATCTGATCGGTCTTCAGACCGATCAGGAGATGGTATTGCGAAGAGAAGAAGGGAGGGATCGGTCGTGGAGACCGATCCACCTGCAGCCTGATCGGTCTCCACGACCGATCAGACAAGCTGTGGACCGATCAGGATATGTCCTGATCGGTCCATGGATCGGTCTGGTGACCGATCCACACACACAATCAGTTTTGTTTCTGCGATTCCTCCACTGCATTTAATCTGCCTGATTCATATAACCCTCTGTGCTGTTAGCTTTTGAGTTTGCAGGATCACAGGTATCATTCCAAGCCTAATTTCAAATTAAGTCCATAAGAGGAATACGACAAATGGCCTTTCTGCTGTAATTCGCGACGCATAGTGCATTTGAGGCATCAACGGCTACTGGTGTGATCTGGCTGCGATCCGCTTGACTCCTGGTGATTGGTTCGAGCTCAGAAGACACCAGTGAAGACTGTGATTTCATTGGTGTGAGTTCAGAGAACCAGTAAGGAGGAAAAGGGATTGGCTGCAGCGATGATTCTGTGCAGATTGACCACGATCCGTGACAGCAGAGAACAGGGGCTTAAGAAGCAGTAAAAAGCAAGAGGAAAGAACAACAAGCAACAAGCAAGTAAGAAAAAGAAAGTTCTGTTGATCGTTGAGGTGTGCTAAGTTCTTGAGCTCTCGGGTGAGAAACTGCTGGTTTGTGAGTTCTCTGTTTCCATTGATTCTCGCGTGGTTGTAAGCGATAGTTCATTCTTCTTCGCCACCGAGCTCTGTAAGTCTTGTGCTTTAACATATATATTTCTTGAGACTTTGTGGAGAGGTTACTCCACCGAGAAGGAGGATCTTTAGCCGGAATTTTTCCGGGGTGCGATCTACCGAAGATCGAGGGGTCATCCACCTTACGGACACGCCGAGGAGTAGGGGCAAGTTATCCCCGAACCTCGTAAATTCTTGTGTTAGTGTGCTTGTTTCCTCCTTGTTTTAGTTTCCTAATTCCGCTGTGCTAACAAGTTTATTTGTAGAAATTAGTGTTTAAGTTTTTAAGAGGCTATTCACCCCCCCCCCCCTTCTAGCCATCTAAGATCCTAACAGTTTTAAGTTAATTTTGTATTAATAATTAATTACATTAAGTTAAAATTAATTGAGTTCATTTTAGATTAATTAAATTTGAATTAGCTTGATTAGTTAATTAAAATTGATTAATTAATAAATTATCACTTTCAGATTTATTATTAATTATTATTTTGATTAATATCAATTAATATTCGGTTATTTAATTAATATTAATTAAATTTATTAATTAACTTATTAATGAAATTAGGATTAATTTAAGTTTAACTGTAACTTAATTTTAATTTTAATTTAATGTAATTTATTTTTTATTTTAAGCTTTTATTTTATGTTCAAATTTAATTTAAGTTTTAATTTAAATTTTTAAATTTAAATTAAAAACTTAATTAAGCTTAAGTTTTAAGTTAATTAAAAATTGATTATTAATTAATTTCATATGGAGATAAATAGATATTATTTTATGTTAATTAATTTTGGATTAAATTAAAATCAATTTTGTATTAAATTGAGATTAATTTAATCAATTTTTAATTAACATTAATTAAATTAAGTTTTCAGTTAATTTTGTATTAATAATTAATTACGTTAAGTTAAAATTAATTGAGTTCATTTCAGATTAATTAAATTTGAATTAGCTTGATTAGTTAATTAAAATTGATTAATTAATAAATTATCACTTTCAGATTTATTATTAATTATTATTTTGATTAATATCAATTAATATTCGGTTATTAAATTAATATTAATTAAATTTATTAATTAACTTATTAATGAAATTAGGATTAATTTAAGTTTAACTGTAACTAAATTTTAAATTAATGTAATTTATTTTTTATTTTAAGCTTTTATTTTATGTTCAAATTTAATTTAAGTTTTAATTTAAAGTTTTAAATTTAAATTAAAAACTTAATTAAGTTTAAGTTTTAAGTTAAGTTTAATTAAATTTTAATTAATTTTAAATTAAATTTTAATTAAGTTTAATTTGAGTTTTAATTAAGTTTAGTTTTAAGTTAAGTTTAATTCAATTTTAATTAAATTTAAATTGAATTTTAATTAAGTTTAATTTGATTTTTAATTATGTTTAATTTAAGTTTAATTATTTGTCTCACCTAATTTAAGTTTTCAACTAAGATAATCTTATAGTTTTTGTGAGATGAGTTAGATTATTTTTCAAGGGTTCTATTTACTTAAGTTAAATTCAAGTATATGTTTGGATTCTCCAAGCAAGCTTCTTTCAATAAACTTCTAGGTTGTGATGAGTCATCTGGGTATCATTAGAGTAACCATGTGCCTAAGACAAAGTTTTTCAACTTGTCTCACCCAAGGGACTTGGAACTAAACTTTGGTCTTAATAAGTTAGAACTATCCATGATTTATCTAGACTTAGTTACCCAAGTGGGTAGGCTATGCTTTTGAGAGTTCCAACTAATTTACTATCTCCCCTAAATCACAGAGTAATTATTTTGTTTTTAAGTAATAAATTTCACTTTTAGGTATATAGTATTGACTTTGTCCTACTTGTTTGGTTAGGTAAGATTTCGGAGCCTATGCCTTGGGTTGTTTCTTGTTTTGACTGACAAGTGAAATGATGATTTTATTAGTTAAGTTGTATTTGTATCCGAGTCTGGACTTATTGTATATAACTCTTTGGGATCTAAGTATTATATCTAGGTACTTGGATCTTATGATAAACTTTTCTAAAAGTCCTCTAAATTTCTTAACTTCACATTTCAAGATGGAATTCTCTTCCTCAAGTTTTGTAACTTAAGTTGAGTTTCCATGTTGAATTTGTTCAGTTGAGGAATTTAAGTTAAGTTGTTCCTTAAGCTCTTGATTTTTTCTAAGGAGCAATTTAACTTATTTTCAGATTTAGTTAACTTACTGTTTAAGCATGCAATGATTTTAAAAAACTTTACAATTAATTTAAATTCTACCTCGTTGGAACATTCTGAAATGAATATAGATTAATGACTTTACTCATATTTGGACTCATCTTCTTGGTCTAATTCGCTTTCTGACTTGGGTCAAGTTGATATTAATGCGAGATAGTTTGCTTGCTTTGGTCCTTCAGCATCTGGTTTTTTTGAAGAGGACTCATCCCGGGAGGCTTTGAGTGCATTTTTTCTTCTTCTTCTTGTCTTTTTGGATTTGTCTTCTTTTAGATTTTGACACTCGTGCTTGAAGTGACATTTCTTGTTGCATGCATAGCAGATGATGTTCGTCTTTGTGTTGTTGAATGTGGACTTGATCATCTTTTGTAAGTCCTTGGTGAAATCTTTCTTTTTTCTAATGAATATTTTTCTTACCATATTCACTAGTTGTTCCTCTTCATCTGATTCTTAGTTAGACTCATCTTCTAACTCAAGTTTGATTCATATTTTTGTCTTTACCTTTTTGGCAGAACCTGCAAGGAAAGCTATAGTACCTTTCTCGACCTGCTTTGAGTAAGTATGTTCATGTCATTCTAATTCACAAAAAAGTTCATCTAACTTTAATTTAGAAAGGTTCTTTGAAACTTTATAAGCATCTATTATAGATGCGCACAGTGCATTTCAAGGAAACGTGCTTAGATCATACCTTATTATATCCCTATTTTCTAGTTGGTGGTCGATCAGATGGAGTCCATTGGGGATGTCCTTAAACCTCACATGCAATTGTCTTGTGATATCTCCATCCTGTATTTTTATGTTAAATAAATTATTTAATAACAAATCCCGTTTAGTTACCTTGGAGCCCTTTGTGCCTTCGTGTCGCTAATCAGCTTGTCCTAAAGTGTTAGAGTGTATACTGAAAGCCTAAGCTTTTGTAAACATTTATTTTGAATAAAGAATCACATTTGGTCAAATTATCTACATTTGTTTATAGTTGTTCAAATAATTTATATTGTAGATAACATAGTATGTGGTGTCACATACAGAAGATGATGTTATCAGTACCTTATAAATTATAAACAGTAGCTCACGGCCAAAATGGAAAGGAACAAACCATTGGAAGGTCGTAGTGTAATTAGGAATTAGTTTATCTTAACTATATAATTACACTAGTACACTTAGAGTGTATTGAGTAAGACCATTAGATGTCGTTTCTTTTATACTGACTTTATAAAGGAACAAAGACCTGAGTTATTATGGAAGTGTGTGCTCTTAATCCTAATATAATAACAAGCACATATATTTGATATTTATTTCTTTAATTTATCAATGGGTGAGATTTAGTTCGATAAATCAATAAGCCCGATAAATTGGGAAATGATATCACTTATAGTGTGTGTTGTTGATTATAGAAGGAAACTGTGTCCTAATGATCTAGGTTGATAATGTCCCCAAGAAGAGCTCATAAGGATTGACATGTTAAACCCTGCATGTGGACTTAGTCCGACATGATGATAAGGTTGAGTGGTACTATTCTTGGACTAAGATATTAATTAAATGAGTTGTCAATAACTCACTTAATTAGTGGACATTCGACATCTTAAACACAGGGAGACTAACACACTCATAATAAGAAGGAGCCCAAAAATGTAATTTGGGATTGGTACGGTAGTTCAATAATAGTTCTCTAGTGGAATGAACTATTATTGATAAAATTAAGTTGTGTGTTCGGGGCGAACACGGGATGCTTAATTTTATCGGGAGACCAAAACCAATTCCTCCTCTCGGTCCCTATCGTAGCCTCTTATTTATAGAGTACTATACCCACCTATACCCACCTTCATACCCATGGTGTAGGGGTCGGCCAAGCTAGCTTGTGGATCAAGTTAGGGTCGGCCAAACCATTGGTTCATGGGTGGTCGGCCCTAGCTTGAACCCAAGCTTAGGTGGACGGCCCTATTAAATTAAAAAAGAATTTTAATTTTAAATTTTTCTTATGTGGAAGATATAATTTATAGGAGAGATTAAAAATTAAAATATCTCTTTTATAAGTTTCTACAAAAGATTAAAGAGAGAGATTAAATCTCTTTCCTTATTTGTAGATTTGAAAGATATTTTATTTTTCTTCTTTGTAAATTATTCACATGTTGAAAAATTAAAATTATAGAAAATTTTTTTTATCAACCATGAAGGGATTTTAAAGGAAAATTTTATTTTTTAAAATTTTCGAAGACAAATAAGGAATTTTTAATTATTGATTGAAAATTGTCTTGTTTGCTCTCCATGAGGTGGCCGACCATAACATGTTTAATTGGGAAATTTTATTTTATTTTTCTTAATTAATTCATGTCAAGGAAAGTTAAGGAAATTTTATTGTAATTAAATTTCCTTATTTGCCAAAGCTAAGGATTATAAAAGAGGGGGTTTTGGGAGCCTTGAAGGTGAACAACCTCTATTATTTTCTCCCTATTTTCTTCCTTGGTGTGGTCGGCCTCATCTTTTCTCTTCTCTCCATCCTTGTGGCTGAAACTTCCTTTGCTCTTGGAGATTAAGTGGTGGCCAGTTTCTAGCTTGGAGAAGAAGGAGAGAAAGTTTTCATCCCTTGGAACTTGGTTGGTTGAATCTCTTCATCCTTGGAGGTGCTCTTGTTGTGGCCGAACCTTGCAAGGAGGAGAAGAAGGTGCTTTGGTGGTTTCTCATCTCGGAAGATCGTTGCCCACACAACGTCCGAGGTTAGAAGAGGGATACGGTAGAAGACCTAGAGGTTTTTGCTTGCAAAAGAAAAGGTATACTAGTATTTAATTTTCGCATCATACTAGTTTTATCTTCGTGTAAAAATACCAAATACAAGAGGCATGCGATTCTAGTATTTCGAATTTGTTTTCGATATTGTGTTCTTTTATTTTTCTTTTCCTTGTGATTTGATTGTTCTTTTTGGTTGACCTAAAGTTATCTAAGGAAATTAAATATTAGCTTTCCTTAAAAGGCTTTGCCTAGGCGGTGGTGGTTGTTCCCATATCCAAGAAGGCCATGTGCCTCGCCATGCAGTCCTGGAAGCCAATTCTGGAAATTAATATTTAATGGAATTAATAACCTAGGTGATTTGGATCGAACGTGTTAAGTTCCGCAGGAGATCCAAGTCTAAACCTAAAAGAACAAGTAAATTAAACTTTGGATCAAACGTGTTAAGTTCCGCAGGCGATCCAAGTTTAATTTAAAAGAACGCATGGTAGCTAGGAAAGGTTCAGACCTTTGTACAAAATTTTTATACAATGGAACCATTAGGTTTTCCGAGTAGCAACCAACAATTGGTATCAGAGCTAGGGTTTTGCCTCTGTGTATTTGGTATTAGTTTAATTATGCACATGTCATACATAATTTAGGCAGGTTAATAGTAGGATGTGCTAACTTTGTGGATGCAGGATCCAACTATTATGGCTTATAGTTTTTATGTGTGTGATTGGACCCTTGGACATGTCAAGGGCATTTATTGTGTGTGCATGATTGTATTATAAAATACAGCAGGAGCTGTATTTAGTTTTATTAGGATTTTATTTTATTTTATCTAGTTACATGTACATTCCTTTTATGGAATATAGGATCGATGGATGTAAATTTTATTTTATGTTCGATCTAGTTTATATGTACATTCCTTCGAGGAATATAGGATCGAAAAATGTAAAATTCTATTTATGTCGCGGATCGAATCTTGCAAGGCGTGGAACCTTTTGAGGACCAGAGGCGCAGCGGAACAAGGAGCAAGATGGATGCGACATCTAGACCCGGTGGCGGTGGCCAAAGATGGCAGCAGCTAGGGTTGGCGACACACAGAGGACAGCAATAGATAAAAGTCATAATAGTTGAAAATTAGTTTTTCTATTTATTGTTTTTTATGTTGTGACTGTGTGTGCTTGTTAGTATGCATGTTAAGTAGGCTAGCATAGTCAAAATTCCTCATTTTTAAATAACTAAGTGGGAGAGGGATTTTAAATAAATTCCACGGTCTCCATTACTGGTTTGTAAGTGATGCAGACAAGCTTGCGCGTTGGCTCTGAGTGCCTTCCTCCATATCGGATGAGCTTGTTTGTGGATCACTAGAACAAACTTCCATTTTGGATGACTATAGGAAGTTAATTAAGAGCGTGTGATCTTCCCCATCGGAAGGGGCACAATCTTATTAATGGACTTAGTGTCAAGTAATGGTATACACTTAGGCACGTCTAATAGTATCCTCCCCATCGGAGTCACTACTATTATTCGTGTGACCAAAGGAAACCAACTATTAATTTTATTTGTCAAAAAGTTAGGTTGACAAGATAATAAAATTAATGAGTTAAACTCTCCTTTTACAAATGTTGAATTTGTATACGTCCACACTATCGTGGCATACAAAATTCTCGGTGTTTTGAGATGTTGGTTAATTTAAAATAGTATTGTTTGAGGAATCAATATTATTCTAAATTTAGAGTTCTGACTAAAAGTTATTTGTGATTCTTAGGATGACTTTCAACCCACTGACCATCATACTAAAAGAGAACAAACTTACTGGTCCTAACTGCATAGATTGGAAAAGGAACCTGGACATTGTTCTTACTGCTGAAAGCTATAAGTTTGTACTGACTGAACCTTGCCCTGATACACCCAAAGGTGAATCTACCTAAGAGGAGATTGAATATCATAGGAAATGGGTAAAAGAATGTGAGATGGCGCGGTGTTACATTTTGGCTTCAATGTCAAATGTATTGCAACATCAGCATCAAGATTTACCAACGGCCTATGATATTATGAACAATCTCAAGGAACTCTTTGGTCACCAGGATCGGGCCTCTAGGCAAGAAGCCATGAGAAAGATAATGACAGCCACCATGCAAGAGGGTACTCCCGTGAGGGATCATATCCTAAAGATGATGGCTTATCTAAATGAAATACAAATCCTTGGAGGAGAAATTGATGGGGAAACCCAGATCGATATGATCCTTCAAACACTACTTAGAAGTTTTGAGCAATTCCGCCTGAATTACAATATGAATAAAAGGGTATATTCATTGACGGAACTACTGACAGAACTTCAGGCAGCAGAAGGTTTGTTCCGTCATAATTCTCATATTCACTATGCTGAAAATGGTTCTACTTCTAAACCGAAAGGAAAGAAGAAGAAGAAACAAGTTAGCTCAGCAAAGAAAGTGAATAAATCTCAGAGTACAGGACCTAAAGCTGGAATGAAAAAGTCGAAGGGCAAGTACTTCATCTGCAAGCAGTCAGGGCATTGGAAGGCGGACTGTCCTCGTAGGAATCAAAACAACAAAGGCATATCTCATGCTCTAGTTGTTGAAACATGTTTAGCGGTGTTATCTATCAGCACCTGGTGTGTAGATACGGGAGCCACTGATCATGTCTTCAATTCCTTGCAGGGGTTCCAGGAAACCCGACGACTAACTGAAGGAGAGATTACCGTCTACATGGACAATGCTACTAAGGTGGCGGCTGTTGCAGTGGGAGACGTCTACTTATCTTTTAATAGGAATAGAAATTTGGATTTAAGAAATTGTCTTTATGTACACAGTTTTAGAAAGAATTTAATTTTAGTTTCTAAACTATTTTTGGATGGATATTCAGTTTCCTTTAGTAACGATGTAGTTATTAAGAGAAATAAAGTGATTATTTGTTCTGGTGCATTAGTTGACAATTTGTATACTTTAAATCCAATTTCTCCCACAAAGCATAATATGGAAATTAATAACACATCTTCTAACTCAAATAAGAGAAAAGAACCTTCGGAAATGAACCAAATATATCTTTGGCATCTAAGGCTTGGTCATATTAACTTAAGTAGGATTCAAAGGCTTATAGCCGATGGACTCTTAGGTTCATTAGAGTTGGAAAATTTTTCAACTTGTGAATCTTGCTTGGAAGGTAAAATGACCAAGAGGCCTTTCAAGGCCAAGGGGTATAGAGCCAAAGAAGTGTTAGAATTGGTTCATTCTGATTTGTGTGATCCTATGTCTGTCCAGGCAAGAGGTGGTTTTGAATATTTTGTCTCTTTTATAGATGATTATTCAAGATACGGATACATTTACCTAATGCGCCGCAAGTCTGAGTACTTTGATAAGTTCAAAGAATACAAGGTTGATGTGGAAAAATGACTAGGTAAAAGTATCAAGACACTACGGTCTGATCGTGGTGGCGAATACCTCTTAGGAGAGTTTAGGAATTACTTATCAGAGGCCGGGATTCAATCCCAATTGTCTACACCTAGTACACCCCAACAGAATGGTGTGGCAGAACGAAGGAATATGACTCTTATGAAGATGGTTAGATCGATGATGAGTTATTCAGAATTACCGAATTCGTTTTGGGGATATGCTCTGGAAACGACAACGCATATTCTGAACTTAGTACCTTCTAAATCAGTTTCTTCAACTCCCACAGAATTGTGAAATGGACGAAAACCCAGTCTAAGACATATTCAGATTTGGGGTAGTCCAGCACATGTGCTGAAACCAGATGCTGATAAGTTAGAATCTCATACAGAAGTTCGCATGTTTGTGGGTTATCCCAGAGGAACGAAAGGTGGTTTATTTTATAGTCCTAAAGACCAGAAGATTATTGTTAGCACCAATGCCCAGTTTTTAGAAGAAGACTATATAATGGATCACAAGCCTAGTAGCAAAGTTGTTCTAGAAGAACTTAGAGAGGACACGTCTACTTTAGTACCAATAGTACAAGATGTAGTACCACAAGAGACTGCAACACGTGTCACACATGATACACAACCACAGACAGTGTCTCGTCGTAGTGGGAGAGTGGTGAGGGAACTTGAGAGATTCATGTTTTTGGGAGAGTCTTCGGACTTGATCCCGGGTAAATATGAACCTAATCCCCGTACATATGACGAAGCACTCCAAGATATAGATGCAGCATCTTGGCAAAAGGCAATGAATTCTGAAATAGAGTCTATGTACTCTAATAAGGTCTGGGAGCTTGTAGAACCACCCGATAGTGTAAAAGTCGTTGGATGCAAGTGAATCTACAAAAGGAAAAGAGGGACAGACGGGAAGGTAGAAACCTTCAAAGCTAGGCTTGTTGCGAAAGGGTACACTCAGAAAGAGGGAATCGATTATGAGGAGACCTTTTCACCGGTAGTCATGCTTAAGTCTATCCAGATACTCTTATCCATTGCTGCTCATATGGATTATGAGATTTGGCAAATGGATGTCAAGACAGCTTTCCTTAATGGAAGTCTTGAAGAGAACATCCATATGAAGCAACCAGAAGGGTTCATTGAAAAATGCAAAGAGCATCTAGTGTGCAAGCTCAATCGGTCCATTTATGGACTGAAGCAAGCTTCAAGGTCTTGGAACATCCGGTTTAATGAAGTAATCCAGTCATATGAATTTATTCAGTGTCCGGATGAGTCTTGTGTATACAAGAAGTGTAACGAAAATGTGGTGGTATTTATTGTACTATACGTAGATGATATTTTGTTAATTGGAAACAATGTCAAGGTATTATCGGACGTAAGGGTATGATTGTCCAAATAATTTGATATGAAGGATTTAGGAGATTGTGCACACATTCTTGGGATTAAAGTTATAAGGGATCGCAAGAAAAGAATGTTGTGTTTGTCCCAAGCTTCATATATAGATACAATCCTTGCTCGTTTTAGCATGCAAGACTCCAAGAAAGGTTTCTTACCTTTTAGGCATGGAGTAGCTCTATCTAAAGAGATGTCTCCGAAGACATCAAAGGAGATAGAGGACATGAAAGCAGTTTCTTATGCTTCGGCTGTAGGAAGCCTTATGTATGCAATGCTATGTACGAGACCTGATATCTGTTTTGCCATGGGCATGGTCAGCAGATATCAGAGTAACCCTGGACAAGGATATTGGACTGCGATAAAGCATATATTAAAGTACCTGAGAAAGACTAGAGATTATATGCTAGTTTACCAAGTAGACGATTTGCTCCCTGTGGGTTACACGGATTCAGATTTCCAATCAGATAGGGACAACAGTAAGTCTACATCAGACTATGTGTTTACTTTAGGAGGTGGAGCCATTGCATGGAGGAGTGTTAAGCAGAAATACGTTTCGGACTCAACCATGGAAACTGAGTTTGTAGCAGCCTCTGAGGCAGCTAAAGAAGCAGTATGACTCAGGAATTTTCTAGTGGACTTAGATGTGATTCCTGGTTTGCCCAAAATCATCACAATTTATTGTGATAATTGCGGTGCAGTTGCAAACTCGAAGGAACCACGAGCCCATAAGACAAGTAAACATATAGAGCGCAAGTACCACCTGATACGAGATATCGTGAAGCGAGGAGAAGTTGTCATCGCCAAGATTACATCAGCAGATAACCTGGCAGATCCTTTCACTAAGGCCCTTCCAGCAAAAGCTTTCGATCGGCATGTGGAAGGAATGAGAATCAGATGTATGACAGAAGATATGGCAGCTTAGTCATTAGTATAAGTGGGAGATTGTTAGAGTGTATACTGAAAGCCTAAGCTTTTGTAAACATTTATTTTGAATAAAGAATCACATTTGGTCAAATTATCTACATTTGTTTGTAGTTGTTCAAATAATTTATATTGTAGATAACATAATATGTGGTGTCACATACAGAAGATGATGTTATCAATACCTTATAAATTATAAACAGTAGTTCATGACCAAAATGGAAAGGAACAAACCATTGGAAGGTCGTAGTTTAATTAGGAATTAGTTTATCTTAACTATATAATTACACTAGTACACTTAGAGTGTATTGAGTAGGACCATTAGAGGTTGTTTCTTTTATACTGACTTTATAAAGGAACAAAGACCTCAGTTATTATGGAAGTGTGTGCTCTTAATCCTAATATAATAACAAGCACATATATTTGATATTTATTTCTTTAATTTATCAATGGGTGAGATTTAGTTCGATAAATCAATAAGCCCGATAAATTGGGAAATGATATCACTTATAGTGTGTGTTGTTGATTATAGAAGGAAACTGTGTCCTAGTGATCTAGGTTGATAATGTCCTCAAGAAGAGCTCATAAGGATTGTCATGTTAAACCCTGCAGGTGGACTTAATCCGACATGATGATAAGGTTGAGTGGTACTATTCTTGGACTAAGATTTTAATTAAATGAGTTGTCAGTAACTCACTTAATTAGTGGACATTCGACATCTTAAACACAGGGAGACTAACACACTCATAATAAGAAGGAGTCCAAAAATGTAATTTGGGATTGGTGCGGTAGTTCAATAATAGTTACTGACATGGTAATCGCTTAAGGAGAAACTTAAACGATTAAGGCGCCCGAGGTAACCCTAGAAAAGGGGTTTTCGTGACCGTTCTCCACAACAACACTAAAATCAGTTCTTGGAGCTAAGTGCTATTGCATTTACTTCTACCAAGAGGCAGATTTGAGCAATAAGAAGAGAGTAAGCTAAGATTTAAATGTTGTAATCTCGTGTAAAATTTTATTGTATTTATTTTTGCTCTTCTTGGTATATTTTATGTTGTGAGCTTATCTGAGACTTCTCCGCCTCTGGATTGTTTTCAAGAAGGAGTGTTTTCATAGTGCAAATGTGTGCATTGTGTGGATCATTGGATTAGTCACCTTAAAGAGATGGATATTAAGTAAATTCTTGTGTTAGTATTAGAGAATTTTTTACTTCAAGTATTCCGTTGCAACTTATCTTCTTCGAAGCAAGAGAAGCTATTCACCCCTTCTCCCCCTCTAGCTCCCCTTGATCCCATCGCTAGCGACGTGGATCAACCACAAGGAGAAGCTCGTTCATGGGTCCTTAGCGTATCATATCTACCCATGGAGCGGTGCTTTCGATAGTGAGCGATTCAGTAGCGATAACGACTAGCAAAAAAAGGACAAGGTTTGAAACGAAGAGGTATCATTCATATGCACATCCGTGTGCACTATATATATATATATATATATAATGTAAATATTATATTCTAAATTCAAAATCATAAACATAAATTCTAAATCTTAAAAAAAAAATATTAAATCTTAAATCCTAAACTTAAAAAAAAAACTTAATGCACACGAATATGTGCCATAAGGTAAGTACAGTAATCTTTTTGTATAAATTAAATTGCTGAGATGATGATAGTTATCAATGCCTCTGGATGACTGGAAATCAAGTTGCCATTACAGGACAAAATCTAATGGCCAATCTAGCACGCGATTCAAAATTAAATATTTAAAGAAATGAAAGTAAATAATTTTTAATTTTCAATAATTAGACGTAGCAATAAATAGTCGGTGAAGAATTTCATCCGTCATTTGTTGAGATTTGTTTATATTTGGTAATTTTCGTGGCTTTACAATTTTTAGTATTTAATAATAAAGAGAGATTGGAACACAATAATCGGCTCTCTAATGACTCAGCATCAAAATCAATCAACACGGCATTAAAATGAAATGTCAAATAGCATCTCTATTCTGTATAGTAAACCTTTTACAAATATTTATTCTTTATCACATCACTGTCATCTAAAATTAAAAACCTTACTCTTAAACTTCTTCAATTTGTTTATGACCCCATTATTAATTTATTTATTTTTGTTTTTATTTAGATTTTCCATTTATTTTTATTTATATTTTTACATTTTTTATTTATAATTTCATGTACTATATATAATATTAATTAATATTTGTATTTAATATTTATAATTAGATTAGTATTTTAAATTTTATACATTTATTTATATAAAAATAATAATTTGATAAAAAAAATAAAAATAAACTATTGATAATATAATAAAAAGAATGGATGTTCCAATAATATCTAAAATTTTTAATCTTAATACTATAAATTAAGAAGGAAATTTGAAACTTAGAGAAAAAATTTTATTGACTCAAACATATTATAACCAAACTCATAAATCTTCAAATTTTAAATTTTAAATTCATATAATATATCCTAAAATAAAAAAAAAATTAAAAAAATTTACACAGATAAATTTAGGCGTCTGGATGTCGCACACGAGCACATGAACTTAATCCAAGCACATCGAGTTCAGTCCGAATGAGTCCACAGAATAACACAACAAAATATATATATATATATATATATATATATATATATATATATATATATATATATATATATATATATATATATATATATATATATATATATATAATCTACCCAGATGAATTTAGAACGAAAGTTTATAGCATAAATCCTATACTATAATCCTGGTGCCCACTAGATCGAAATAAATATTTTAAATAAAAAATATTAATTATTAAATAATAAGAATTAAATATAATTTTTTTATAGATGTCTCAATTTTAAATATTTTCTAATTTAATTTTATTAATTTTAAATAATTTTTATTTTTGTAAATATTTAATATTTTAAAAATTAGTTTCAATTTACTAATGAATCAATTTAAAATTTTCTTTAATTTATTTTTAATATTTATTTTCTTATTTACATTATTTTTTCGTATAATCTCATATTTATTAACATATGAAATAAAAATTCTTGATGAGATGGAGATTATATACGAAATTATTTCAATGTTGAAGGATGTTAAAAATGAAAATTGACTGCCACGTGTAGCTGTCAACACTTTGAACTCTTTTGTAAATTAGAAATAAATATTCTGAATAAAAGAAATGAAATAATTCATATTTATTATAAAATAGAAAACATTAATGATTCAAAAAGAAGAATTAAATATAATTTCTTATAGATGTCTAAATTTTAAATGTTATCTAATTTAATTTTATTTATCTTATTTTTGTAATTTTAATCTTTTTAATTTATGTTAAATTTTTAAAAAGTATTTTTCAATATTTATTTACTCATTTGTATTACTCTATTTTTTCGTATAATCTCATATTTATTCACATGGAAACGTATGAAATAAAAATACTTGTTAGATGGAGGATATCCTCGGAATTATTTCGATGTCGAAGGATGTTAAAAAGGAAAATTGACGGACACGCGTCACTGTCTTGCCATCGAAGCGTCTCCTTTCGTCCTGCTCGGTCAGCGACGAAGTGGCATCGCGCGCCGCTTACGATAAAATGGCGGACCAGGCGCTCAACGACACGCAAACGAAGAAATGGGGATCGAGAACGCTCGTGATCAGAGCTCCTCGCCGGGACGGAGGTTAGCTACGCTCGCAAGGCACCTCAGCGTCGGCGATACTTCTCTCATTTCGTCTCGCGGAGAAGCCATCGATACCGCGCCCACCGCTGGATTCCATGGTGGATCCGTTTTCGCCAACGTCGCCCAAGCACCGGAGGATCCGATCCTGGGGGTAAAAGCATTATTTCGCTCGACTTGTGTATTTCGATCTGTTCTTCTTGCTGTTCGTAGGTTTTTGTAGTGGGAATTTGGGTTTTGACTAGCGATCGCTCGTGCTTGATCTTGCTCAGCTTCTGTTCCCTCCTCCTTATTATTTTTTAATCATTTGTATTTTCAATATATCATTTGCGTTTTCCATTTGATTCGACTGACCGCAGAAAATAAATGAAATGTAATTGATTGTTCTGTTCTGCTTTCTTCAACTTGATTCTGATGTAGCTTGGCTCACTGTCGTCCCTCTATTGATGCGATACGTTTGTTTTTTTGAATTACAAAAAAATGTTTTTCTGCTCGCTGCGAATTTTCCTCTCTGAGTGTTTCATAGAAGATTTATGCTCATCGATCATCAAACTAATGCTTCGGTTTTAAATCTGGAATTTTTCACCAGGTGACAGTTGCATATAACAAGGATCCAAGTCCTATGAAGGTAAACTTGGGAGTTGGGGCCTATCGGACTGAGGTATAATAAATTGATGGATTAACTAGTACTGACTCTCTTTTTCCGTTTAGCTTGTATAAAAGGACTCTCCCACTAATTCTTTGGCAGGAAGGAAAACCGCTTGTGCTCAATGTCGTAAAGAAAGCCGAAAAAATGCTCCTTAATAATCCGTACGATCCCTAATCTTGACTATTGGAAAAAAAATGATATTGTAAAGTTATTGTATTTGTGACATTATATTATGATTGATTTGATTGCAAACTTTGTACATGGTTTATTTTATACACATTAATAATTGTTTGGCAGTTTGAATAGTTTAAAATCCTTGATGTTTGTCTCTCTTTGGATCGGTCTTCATGCTTACTTTGTGGTGCTTAATCTCTTCTGTTTTATCCTGCAATTGATATGTTCTTCCCTTCGAGTTGATCCCTTCTCTTAAGCCTTTAACATCCCATCAAACTTAACATGGTAGGGAGTTTTGATCAAATTGAGTTTGGATTAAAGAAGTTGATTACAATGAGCAACAAGTGACATTTTTTTAGCAGATTGGCAATTTAATTTGACTTGGATATTGGGTGAAGTTGGATATTGATTGTTTTCATGTGTTGTCGAGTGAAATGACTGTAAATTTCAACATCTTCTGTTCTTACAGAAGAAACATCATGGGCTAGTTGTGTGATACTTCAACTATCACAGTTAATGAGACTAGGTTGTGGAGATTGAACTCCCATGTCATTAAGTAAAAGTTGTAGCCAAATTATTTCTGAGACTTAGTAATAGTATAAAAAAGGGGCATCCCGGTGCATGAAGCTCCCGCCATGCGGGATCCAGGAAAGGATCCATTATACGCAATCTTACCCCGCTTTTTGCAAGAGGTTGTTTCCAAGATTCGAATAGTATGATATTTTTTTTTAATGTTAGAGCAGGATATAGTTTTCTACTTCTACCTCTTGTGAGATATAGAAGAATCACCCAAGAGGATATTGACTCTAGTAGCTGATCTTCAGTCATTTACAGCATTAGCCCAATTAGCTTCACAAAATGCTCATAGGGTGAGTGAAGAAGAGTGTTGTCAAAGAATGTCAGAGTACACATTTCCTGCTCAAAATATAGAGTGCTATAACATAATGAGTGGCTTGAAGGGCAAACTTGAATTGATTCATGATATCAACAATATGAGAAATACTTGATTGAGTGATAGTGAGATACACTGTTTTACCAACAAGTAATTTTTAGTGGGTTGTATTTGTGAGAGGTTTTTCACCGCACTTTCTCAATTTTGTGTTAGCTTCTAATATGGTGGAAACTACTTTGTCATCCATCAATATGACACTTATAATTTGGTTAATGCATATGTAATTTGAGAGAGGTTGATTCATGACAAGTTGTGAGAGACTTCAAGTCTAGCTTAAGTCCATTTTAAAGGATACGTTAAGGGTTTTTAAGGTCCTCCATGCTTGTAAAGTTCTTCACTAGTTATCACTATATGGTCAACATAAAGAAGAAGAGTGTTAGTCCTTTGAGAAGAACTAGAAGAAAGGACTGCGTGAAGTATGTATCGTGTGGATTGTGGACCATGTTGGAAGCTAAGGAGGTCATGATATCACTGAATTCTTTAAAGCAAGTGTTAGTGTGGCTTGTCTGATGCCATGTCATGTTTTGCAAAGGCAAAGAACATGGTGAGGAAGATGGATGATCCTGGATAATGGCTGATATCGACTTCTTTTGCAAGATGTCTTGGATATTTTTAACATCTGATTCATAGAGTGACTATCGATGAATGGATGCAATAGCTTAGAGGAGTTTGTACGAAAGTGAGTTTGGTTAATGGTGCAAAGGTCTCTTATAGTCAAAACTATGTTCTTTATTATAATCTTAGAAATCCTCGCCATCTAATAGTCATTGTTTTTAAAGGTAGCTCAGCTCAATCAGGCCCCTAGTGTAATTTCTTTAATGTTGCTAACTCCTCATCAGTTGCTTTTTTTTTCCAAACCAGATCATCCAAAATCTCTTCAAAAGTAGGAATATGGCAAGAAAGTTGTGCCCTAACGGAAGAAGTCCCATAACCTTATAATCGAACACTGGGTGTTCCATCTCGTGTATGATATCTGATAATAGAAAAAGGTTCTAGTATAGGAATGCCATTCATTGAAGAATAGTGAAAACCTTCAATTAAATACACATTAGATTGATTCTTTATTCAATCTAATGTGTACTCACAAAGGTGCAGGGTGTTGTGCATCCTTCCTGGTTTCAGTACCTTGCCTTGTTTCATGGTGACTCAACCTAGTAAAATTTAGACCAAAGTAGGCGAGCAGTGGATTTTACCAACCATTAGGTAACCCTACCTGGTGCTCTATCCTGCTTTTCTGCCAGGTACTCTATCGACCTGTCCTAGTATTTTTGACCCTAGTATTTTAGAAGTGGTTTAGTCTTATATATGACATGTGATTTGATAATTGCGTGATCAATAATTATGTGATTTGGTTTGCTTTTAAACTTTGGCTTTCTTGGTTTGTCAAAGGCAGGATAAATTCATCTCGCATGTCTATTATAGCAGTAACGTGATGTACATTGCTTGGCTATAGTTTAGGGTTTTTCCAGTGCAGTTGTGGACATAGGCATATTTGTCTGGTTTTATGCTGTAGATTCCATTTACTATTCTTGTTAATATTCTCAACCTGCTTTCGAGCCAGTGACTGTGTTGCACATTGATTTGTTTCATTCTAATATATTCTTCAGATCTCGTGTCAAGGAATACCTCCCAATAACTGGATTGGCAGATTTCAATAAATTGAGTGCTAAACTAATATTTGGAGCTGACAGGTGCATATTCCTATCTCTTTTGTAGTTCTATAATAATCAATAGTTGGTATGTTACATAATTACCCACATCAGTATAATGTATATGATGAAATATGATAGCATCTATATTTCTATTTCCAGTGCATCATGATCTAAGATGTTTTGTCACTTTTGAGTCATGGTTAACTATGCACATGAATAAATTTAGTCACTTTTAACCTAATTAATAATTAAAGGCCAGCACAGGTAGTAACAATTATGATAAGATACAAATCCTAAATTTTTGGGTGCTATAATCCACGTTCATGAAACTCTTCGATATTTTTAAAAATTAAAATCCTCTTAAATTTTTATATTCAGCATAAACTCTTTACTTGGGGACTGACAAGGATCTGATGAAATATGATAGCATCTATATATTGTTGTCACACGTGGATTTCTTAAAAAAAGAAGATTACAATGATTGAATTGTGGATTGACATCACTGTGTGGCGTCTTAGATATAATATTTATGAGAGAGAGATGCAAAATTCATGTTTCCATTTTAGTTTCTTGTTGAAGCCTGTCTCATTCAAGGGCTGTTGACATACATCTTTCTTTTGGGTAGTCGTGCCATTCAAGAAAATAGGGTGGCGACGGTGCAATGCTTATCTGGTACTGGCTCGTTGAGGGTGGGAGCTGAATTTCTGGCAAGGCATTACAATGAGGTACAATAATGCAGTTCATCTTGTAGTTGTCTTATGATGTGTGTAGGACGAAGTTATATAACCCTAATGCTTCTAATTCTCCAGCGTGCAATATTTATTCCTCAACCAACATGGGGAAACCATCCAAAAGTTTTTACATTAGCAGGTCTGTCGGTGAAAACTTACCGCTACTATGATCCAAAAACAAGAGGATTGAACTTTCAAGGTGTAAATCATCCCTCCTATTGTGGCAAATCAGTCTTTTGCTTTAGGTGCTTTTTCTTATGTAGGAATTAGGATTATTACCACATTGTGTTTTAACTCCGTGGAAAAAAATTGTTACTACAGGTTTGCTAGAAGACCTAAATATGGCTCCCTCTGGAGCTATAGTGCTCCTTCATGCATGTGCACATAATCCAACTGGTGTTGATCCTACTCTAGATCAATGGGAACAAATCCGGCGGTTAATGAGATCCAAAAGCCTGCTTCCTTTCTTTGACAGTGCTTATCAAGTAAGAGTTTCTTTAGTTGTAACAAATCCTTAAAAGTCAAGAACATAGCTTTTGTCAGTCTTCTTTTTCCATGGATAATAATATGGAGAAGCCAAGGCACCATGAAATACTTAACTGTTAACAATATAAAATTTCGAGGCAATCTATTTAAAAGATGTTAACTGATTCTATTTTGTCTCCATCAAACAAATTAAGTCTCCTGTTTTATCTCCCTTTTGTCTCTAATTTTTGTTTAATATATAAATTGTAACCTCTATATGATGATCCATCTGCCCTGTAATTTAACAACCAATTTCAATAATACCATTTAGATGGTATCAGAGTCGATCCAATTTTATGTTGTGTACTCTGCCTCTCCAAGTCTTCAAATGTTAACTCATGGACTAAAAGCTACTGCCCCACTCCCCCTGCTTATGAGATTTTAGCCTTCATTCATCTTCCTCCAAGCTGAGCTTCTCATTTCTGCACTCAAATCATAGTCGGGTTGTTGCTGGTAGAAGTGTATCCTTTATTCTCTCCATTAAACAAACCAGCTCTCCTATATGATTATGTATCTGCCTTGTAATTTATTAATTGATTTATTGACCAAAAATTAAAGGTAAAACTGGAGACGAAATAGAAGATTTGACTTGTTTTATGAGGATAAAAATATGATAGGTATTGATAGGTTTACTCCTTTTGAATGATTGCTTTGAAAATTTTACTCTAGACGCTTACGTGTTCAAATTATATACCAAAACACCATACGTGCATTTCGCTGTATTAGGATCTTATTTAAATTCATTCTAAGGGATTTGCAAGTGGAAACTTGGATGCTGATGCACAATCAGTACGGATGTTTGTTGCTGATGGAGGCGAATGCCTCATGGCTCAAAGCTATGCGAAGAACATGGGTCTATATGGGGAGCGTGTTGGTGCACTAAGCATTGTGAGTGACTTTTTCCTTGGGATTCATCTTCTATGCATTTGTTAGTTAATCTCTTTAGTTTTCTGCAACACTAATTTTAAATGATTATAAGAATCCTTTTCTGGGTTGTTGACTAAGCTATTGCATTCTGTAAATTAAAGTTCTCGATTGTTATACTGACTACTGATGAAGTCCACCCTAGAGAGTTGCACCCAGCCAACCCCAAATTTAGATCCAAAGCATTCTTTTTAGGCAATGTTGTCGATGCAGATCTATCTTTGGAAAACCTTCAACAAAATGATTAGAAATTCAATTAAATCATGCATAGGTTCTAAAATCTCAACTTTATTACGCAACTTCCAGAAGATCAATTATTTGCATCAAATTAAAATAACTAGATGCACCAACCTAACTATGAGAAACATAATTATGTTCCAGTAAGCAACTTGATATGCAAGTTCATAGCAATGTAGTTCTGATTGGCTGTGGATTTCTTTTGTTTCTGACATTAGCATGCTGCACTTCCACTTTTAACATTAACATGCTACACTTTCCATTCCAAAACGCACTACATTTATCAGTCGTAGCACTCGAGCAGTTGGTTAAGTAGCATCAATGTTGTTCACTCTATCGAGAACTTATGAATGGCTTTTTCTCTGTGAATAACCTTTCTGGGAATTAAATTTATAGGTCTGTGAATCTGCGGATGTGGCAGTTAAGGTTGAAAGTCAGCTGAAACTTGTGATTAGACCTATGTACTCTAATCCTCCCATTCACGGCGCTTCTATCGTTGCTACCATTCTAAAAGACAGGTATTTCATCTTGCTTGCTAAGCTAAATAACTGCCTGAATTAAACCAGCTTACATGAGGTTGGGGTTTTAAGAAAGCTTTCATTTGGGGAGTTTTAAGAAAAAGAACTTGCATGCGTAATGCTTCTTCTGATTGTTCTCAGTTTGGAAGCAAACTGTAGCTTTATATTGCATGCAGATACTTCATTTTCTTCTCATTCTTTTCAGTTTTTTATAAGTACACACATTCTGAATTTCTTTCCAGTTCAGTGGATAAGGCTTATGTTTTTCTGTGCTTTCTCAGAGAAATGTACCATGAATGGACAATTGAGTTGAAAGCCATGGCAAATCGGATAATTAGCATGCGTCAGCAGCTTTTCAATGCTTTAAGTGCTAGAGGTATATGAATTTTTCAACTGTTTGTTATATTTTCATGCATCCTAAATTCTAATTACCTATTTTAGAATATAATGATAAAGCACCTTTTTTATCTATCACTCCTAACTTGATAATGATGAATGGTTGTGTCAACAGTTACATAGTTTTACGAGATAATAGTGAGATTACAAGGTCATTCATCAATACATAAAGTGGACCCTTCTCTAACAACTTAAGTGTTTATAGTTGACAGTCAACTGATCATATCTGAATATGGTAGCCAAGATCGTGACTTCTAAACTTAATTTGCTATTTATGTTGCTATTTTCCAAGTTAGGGCTTTGTTATGTGACTTTGCTAGTTGGTTTTTTCTGTTAGGCTTTGCTATGCTCTGTGTTTAGTTAAAAGTTCCATATAACTTATGCTTTGAGGACTAACAAATCACATCTATCACATATTAAGAAATCTATGATTATTCATGAGAAAGATGACAGTTTTGAGTCGATGTAGGATTTGAATTTTACTTACTAGTCTTGAAACTAAGAGGCTTCTTGTGTGGGATATACAGGGACACCTGGTGACTGGAGTCACATCATCAAACAGATTGGTATGTTTACTTTCACTGGGCTTAACAAAGAGCAAGTGAGCTTCATGACTAGAGAGTATCATATTTACATGACTTCTGATGGGTAATTATCTTACCTTGCCTCAAAGTCTTGAAGGTTTGCATTATAATTTGGGGTTTTCAAATTCTTCCTTCCATGTGCTAAAACACCTATTCGGTTCAATGATTAGTCCATCTTAATTATTTTTGAAATTCGTTGTTGTATGGTGTTGACATTCCATGATGCTTGCATTGTTCTGTCCTTCATTATCTAGAAATTCCGTGTCTAATTATTAACGGAAATATGCTTGTTGCAGGAGGATTAGCATGGCTGGTTTGAACACCAAAACGATTCCTCATCTGGCTGATGCCATTCATGCAGCAGTCAATCGCACCAAGTGAAAAAAGGGGTATTACTATGATTCAACTATAGTTAAAACCTTACGGATGATGAATATTGGTTCAATAATTCCTCTCCCGATTTCGCACCAAGTTGTAATTTAAAGATGGGGCTTTATCATTTTGCAACGGATTCCGCCTGCAAACTTGTGTATCGAATAGACTACCAACTATATCTTCTCAAATAAATTCAATAATTGTCCGCCGAATTTATTGCTGTTTGTTGGAGAAAGCCCTAAGTATGAAATGTGTTGGTTGAATGGTCAATAATTGTCGGATGCCTTGCATGTATGTTTGGGCAGCTTCCCCAATTCCTACATAAAAATACTCATGTCACTCCCTTAGCGTAAACCCAGGGCTTTTTTAATGTAAATCTGGGTAGTTATTTTCTGCTTAGACTTTTGAGCCCCATATGATCGATTTGAGCACCTTGTGACTATTCTGATTTGAATTGAAGCGTTGATAATGTAATTTAGGATGAAAAGATGAGAAGCGACAGGAAGGAGATCCATATATAAGCTCGACTCGGACCTAAATGTTACAGGAAATTCTATTCTAGAAAGTTTAATTATAAAATAACCCATTGCTATGAGCAAAATTCTTAGATACATACCCCACTTAAAGATAATAATGAAGTGATATTCTACTCCTGAATTCCTACTAATACATCAAAAAGCATATCTATATTCTGATGCCATACTTATCAGCTATGGCACAACATAAAATACAAAATATACAGAATCCAAGTAAACCATTTCGCAATGACAACAATAAATGGCACAAGTACAAAAAATTACCAAGATCAAATCCAGGAAAGCAACCTAAACAAAACATCTGAGGTTCAGTTGTGTGACGTGACCCACCATAATTATTTCCTCATTATTTAGACCAAAAAATTATAAGAACAGAGACTGCATTGGGATAAGGTGAGTAAAATCGAAGATTTTACAAGGAGAAAATGGAATAAATCTAATGAAGAATCTGGCTTCCATAATCCTCGTTGAACTTTTCATAACGGTGGGTGTGAAGATGAGCTGACGGTCTTGTATTTTTTAAAGCTAAATTGACATCTTCAGGGTTCACTGGACCAACCTCTGGTAATTCTGCAAGCAACAATCAAGTACTAGTTGTTAACAAGGATTTTATTTTTTTAACCTGAATGTTTTTAAACGGTGCCATTTTCTTATACTTATGTGGACAATACAAAATACAACAACCAGCTTTATTCCACTAGATAGGATTGGGGGCAATACAAAATAATAAAGAAAAAAAATACTAACCATCCTCAGGAACAACATCCTGCCTGCCTTCCAGGACCATCATTAGACGTCTTAATGGCTGCATAGCTGCCTCTTTACACACTAAACGAATATCTGAGCCTGAATAACCTTCACTTCTATCCACAAGAAGATCATATGGCATCTCAGCTTCTCCAGGCATAGATGGCAAAAGCTCCTCAAACATCGTACGTCTTGCTTCCGGTTCTGGAAGAGGTACCAGAATCTGATTGAACAGTCATGGATAAAACAGTCTATTGAGGAGTTAGTGAATTTTGCTAGAACGAAACAAATAGCAGGTCATCTCCAGTTAACACTCTTAAATATGTAACTCAATAAGCTATTCCCAACAGAAAAGTAAACCTATGTAACATAGCACTTGCATACTATTACAATTTCATGTCTGGTTTTGAACTCCTGTTTCATTACCTCATTATATAGAGTTTCTTATAGTGGAAATTGAGCATTTTTTTTTTATCTCATTGCAGTTAATATCTTAGCAACATTAGTATATCTTGGTCCAATCAGTGCTCACAAGTCAATTGGGTCAATTATTTATGAAAGATTTTTCCATCATTAGCTTCTAGTCATATGACAAGCCTTATGCTCGTTCTCCTAAAAGCGAATGGGTAATCTTCAGTGAGGGAGAGTTGCGGTATACATAGATTGTCCCACAAAATCAATCTATATATTTATTAAAGAAATTGTCCAAAAATGTGATTTACTTGTTATACTCATAACAAGAAAGCCTTAGATTAGCATAATAGTATACAAAACATAAGAACATTCCCAAGTTCTTCAAAACATAATTGAGATAGCAACCTTAAGTAGGCTAGGTTAAAAGCCAAAGGAAAGGGTCAAAGCACCAAGCCACCAACCATATAGGATAAAGCAGAAGCTAAATGGTATAAAGGAGAAGATAAAGTTGCAGGCACAATTTTTTTTTTTTTTATAAATCATAAAGAGGATACTCGCTTTTCAAGTCGTCGCAGCATAGCTGCATCCAACTCCCAAGGAAGATTTGTTGCTGCTAGCACAAAGACAAGGTCGTCTGTTTTTGTCAAACCATCCATCTGCAATCAAGTAGCAAAAATTGATGTTAAATAGCATGATATGTTTTGAACCAAAACTATGTGAACTACTAGTGCAATATAATATACAGTCACCAGTAATCTTGATATATCTCAGTAAAATTTTCCTTTAACAGCAGAGTACTTGGATGTTTAAGATCTAGAGTATGAAAAACTAGCCAGCTGAAGCATTAAGCTCTAGAAGTAAAATAAATAAATAAAATAAATTAAAATTTTTTAGTTCTGATTTAAGCTTTATTGCATGTGGCAATAAGTTTTCCATCCAAATTGGACGAAAGCAATATAAAAGAAAACTAGAGAAAATTTCTAGTCTTTTCCTTCCCTCTCTCATTTCTACCAAAGAAAAAGGACGAAAAGTATTCTTGGGAAAATAACTGTCACTTTATTTGCATCCTGGTTTCCTTCCCTCATAGAAAACATCCTAAGGAAGTATTGTAGAGTGATTATCATTTTGTCTAGTAAAAGGTGTACTTCATAGAGATTGTCACTGCTTTGATTGACTAGTAGATTTTCTTGTTAAGTCTTTGAGAAATCCTAAAATGAATTAATTGAGAATAAGAATAAAATAGAGTTCAACTGTAAAGATGCCAACCACAGAGGTATAAATGTAAAAAAAACAATAATAGTAATCTTAATATTTATTTTCCTTTCTATTAACAATAAAGACATCTCAAACCAATAAACAAGATCCCATAATATATTTTTCTCACATTCGTACCTAGAAAGGTTAAAGTGTCTAAGTACTTAATGAACTATACTTCACCTGTATAAGTAATTCAGTCTTCAAGCGTCGACTTGCTTCATGCTCACTACGTGCCTCACCACGCTGACTGATGATTGCATCAATCTCATCGAGGAAAATAGTAGATGGTGCATGGTGTCTGGCAAGTTCAAATAAGACTTTCACCAGTTTCTCAGAATCACCTGTATTGTCATAAAAAAATGTAATTAAGCAATTTCATCGAGAAAAAATTGATTCTGCATAGCTACATCATATAGATCATTGAGTAGAATTCAACAGCAAAAAGTTATGTTGTGCATTACAAAATATGAAATCATGCACTGGGCATAGCAAAACAGCTAAATTTCATATCAACAAAACTATAGTTTCAGTATTTAAACTGGCTGTACAATAATCTACAAGTAACATAACCTTAAAGAAATAGACAATGATTTTGAAAAACTCCACCTTAAAACACAATAGTTGCATTCGTAATCTACAACTAAACCATTTTAACAATCTGACATGAGTACAAAGAAAAACAAAACAACTTTTATACCCGAGTATGAAATTATGTTGCCAATTGAAATAAATGACTCCTGCTCAGTAAAGAGAACAAGAGTAATAGCAACTTCAAACAAAGAGAATATGTTCCTTTTATCATGAACTTACCTCGCCATTTGCTGACGATTGATGATGCTGAGATGTTGAAAAAAGTGGTTTTGCACTCAGTAGCAACAGCTTTGGCAAGCATTGTCTTGAACAAGAAAAGTCAAACTCAGTCACATTCAAAGAACATAAATTTGAATTTAAATGTACAAATCTTCATAAATCTAAGGATAGCCATAACAATAAAGAAATGGAAGGTAATGCATAAAAAAAAATCTTAGATAAGGCTAAATAAACACAGACAAAACAGTTTTCGTGCATCCTTTGTCAAAAAAAATCTATATGGATCCATGCCAGTTAGGTAATAGTTGTATACAACATTATCATAAGTCATTAGTGAACCTTAAACACATTAAAGCTTGCCAATGGATTACTAAAAATCCAAGGACAGAATAGTCTATTATCAAATCATGTTTGCAGTAAGTGACAATATTCTAGTTTCATATTTTGTTTAAAGACCAATAAGAAGTCATACCTATTGCTAGAAAACACATACTTATTTAAGGCAACAAAATTAACTATGTCAATAAAAAAACATTGAGGAAACAATGAATAAAGCTTCGACAAACCTTTCCTGTTCCAGGAGGGCCAAAAAGCAGAATACCTTTCCAGGGTGATAGAAGACCTTTGAAGTACCTGAAAGCAGCAAAAATCATAAAAATATAAACTATAAATTCATACTTTGGCATATCTGGTATTCAATTCATTGCACAAGGTTTTGTCTATAAGGACAATCTGACAATTACATAGACCATATGCTTGCACAAACTCATCAAGTGGAATGAGATTTTCATCATTGAAATGTACAAAGGTCCAGGTACCGGAGGATGCATTTCAGCATAGTAAGGTATGTATAATCTTAGCTAGATATAACCTCCACAATTTTCTCGTGTTTAGTTTGCAAACTACATTTTTCTCAGAGGTAAAATGGATTTGATCTTAAGATATGGGTACTGATTGTCTTCTGTATATTCTAGTCAACGGCAAGGACAAGATCTATTGTGAGTATCACAATTGAATTCCAATATCCATTTCATCTTCTCTAGCGACAACATCCTGTTCTTCCCAAGATACTTTTCAATTATCTACCTTAATTTGATAGTAAATATCAATAGGCATCCATGTGAAGTTACTGTAACAAAAGCATGCATCATTATTAAGAATTTAAAGCTAACTTTACATGCTTGCAGTTTCTTTCTGTTTTCTAATTGGGAAATGAATATTTACAATATCTTTCCTTCTGTAATACAACCAACAGAGATTAGGTTTGCTTGCTTATATGTTTTGTTAAATCAGAGTGCAACATGTTTACTGTCACCTACTTTGGATATTTTATGGGCATGACAACAGCTTCTTTCAGAAGTCGTTTCGCATCCTCTAATCCTTTGATGCTTTCCCATTTTACATCTGGATTCCCACGAACAATGTCTCTGCAGGGAAAGAGTATTCAGTTTGTTCTTGAAGACTGGGGAAAAGACCAATATTTTGCAGTTCCTTGAACTGCCAATAAGTTCTAAAATCAGAATTTACCTGCACAGTGTCTCTGCTAGAGTTCGCATTTCAGCAGATTCAAATGGTGGAAGCAAAGGCTTCTGACTGAAAATTGAAGTTCAAGATACTTCAAAGTTTCATTTACAGTATTATACAAAACAACCAAAGAAAAATTTAAGATATTTGGCAATTCTTGAAGTCCCGAAACGTAAAGGAATATAGCAATGTAGCTGCAATATCAAATAGTAAGCAAATTCCTTTGCCGTCCAGTTAGTAACATTGGACCATAATTTCAACAAAAGCAATGATTTGGATAGTTAATTATGAAGCAACTTTATAGAAAAAAAATAAGCATGATTAAACAAAGGTTGTGCCATTGAAATATAGCAGTCATCAATTTCATTCAGATTTCCATGTACAGTATGGTTTCATTTATAAGCTGATTTGATGATTCCAATACTTTTCCAATCAGACATAGGTGAAGCTGCATGTCTAAGAGCCTAGAAGGAATAAGGCTCAACACCTTTGTGGACCAGAAGATCAGTGGTGGCAAAAGACAACAAGAAAAATTAATCACTAGTGAATTCACTGTTAAACCAGTCTGTTAGAAAGCGATAATGATGGAGATATCAAAATCACTAAAAATTTTATTAAATAATATGGTAAAAACAAATGATCAAGCCATGACAACTCCATAAAGAAATAAAATTCCACAAAACACAAAGGTTTAATTGGCCCCGTGCTAGTTAAGGTCTGAGTAGAGACCATGTCAATCTGGCCTTCAAATCCTGGAACACATTAGAGTTTTGTTCGTCATATATATAAAGAAAAAAGAAAAGAAAACACATTAACCAACAAAGTTAAACTACAAGAGCATCAACCAAGTTATGAGCGGGTTCTCATTTTGTTTGCTTGACTTCTCTTTATAAAATGAATGCGCTATTATTGTTGGATGAAGCCCCTCGTGATTAACCTGCTTGTATCTAGCCGGGGGGCCGGCGATATTGGACCACCTTGGATGAGCGTTTATCACCTTTTGCTACAAAACTATAGAGTGGATGAGCTCCCACGAGTTGGCATAGTAGGTACCCGCATGAGTGTTTGCTCTAATAAATCTTGGAGTCAATTCCCAACGGATGCAAAATGCCTCGTTAAGTGTCTAACCTCCCCATGCAAAGGGTCGTTGCACTAGGGCAAAATGCCCTCGTGATTTAGTTGCATGTATATTGTCGTGGGGTCGGCAATACTAGGTTGTTTGGGGTGAGTGTAGAGCTGTCAGACGGGCCAACCCGTGGCGGGGCGGGTCGGCCCGTGGCGGGCTAACCATTTGGAGGGGCGAGGCTGGCCAACCCACCAACTTGGCGGGTTGGGAAATTTCCAACCCAACCCATTCTAAGGCGGATTGCGGTTTGGCGGGCCAACCCGCGGGCCCATCAAAAAATTTTAAAAAAATTAAAAAATATTTCATATCTTCAACATTTTACTTCGAAAAAGTTTTCTACAATTAAATGTATACATAAACATGTATTTTAAATATAAATAAACACAAACGAGTACTTATGTTGGATGAAAAGTACTATTTTTATTTCAAAATTATAACAAAGAAAGATAATAAATTGGCCTAAAACTTAACTTGCATGTGTTTTTCAACCCGCGGGTCAACCCAAGCCCGAGCGGGCCCACCCGCGCGGGTCGTGGGCCTAGGCGGGTCGGCCCACGGCGGACTTGGGTTGATAAAATTCCAACCCAACCCGCTTAAATTGTTTGGCGGGGCGAGCCAACCCGACGGACCCAACCCAAATTGACAACTCTAGGTGAGTGATATCACCTTCTGCTCCAACTATAGAGTGGATGAAATTGTGAATGCATGTACCGGAAAGAATAGTGAGGATTATACACCTCCAATAGGATTTCCACCATTTTGTGTTGAATATCGTACAATCACAATGTTCCTTGTGTTGAAACATATTGATATCCTCCGAAGCTTTTAGTTGACAATAGTGATACGAATAATTGATAATGAAAGATCAATTACTATATGAGTGTTATCTAGATAAAAATCTTACTAGTGTGAAACCATGCAGTGAAATTTAATTGTAGGAGACAAATGAAACACAGGCAACAGAAGATTTCTAATGGTCCACCTAGGTGGTTAAACCCATAAGGGCATCCACTTCGGAGCTCCCGTTGCCAACGTGGCGTGCAGGAGGGAGCTCCCTCTCATAGTGGGAGAACACAGAGCCGCTCCTTAGTTCTTTTTTTTTTCTATATTAAAATGTTTTTTAGTTTCTGTATGAAAAAATAAAAACAATAAAAAACTAAAAAAAAGTTAGTGAACGTTAATTTTAGTTATTGAACAACGGCTAAAAAGCTAATTTTTAGCCGTCTTTTTAGCCATTGTTCAAAGGTTAATTTTTATTTTTTTATTTAAAAAATTATCTATAAATATATTCTCAACCTTTCATTCTTCCTATCATTTTCTTAACTCTGTACTTCTTTCAACCATGAAAATATCTTAATTTATTTCAAATGACTGAAAATCCAGATCGATCTATGTTCCATGAATTATGGAGAAATGAATTGACAGAAGACGTGGAGGTCTAAGACGATTTTGGCACAAGGATAATTTGAAGGACATCATGTATACATGTATTATTTTGCATGATTATTGAGAATGAGGGAGATGCAGTAGTCAATTGGTCAAATGATGAAGGAGATCCTCCATCACAAATATTTCAAAGTTCCGCCCAAGAATTCCGTTAGAGAAATTGCAAGCTACATGATAATCAACTTCGAGCCGACTTGGTTGAGTATATCTGGGCATGCTACTACGTTTGTAATCAGTGAAAAAATAATTTACTAATTGTGATATATTTAATTATCTTATGTTATGTTTAAATAATTTATAAGAAAGTTTGTTAAGAGGTTTTTTTTGATAGTGGAGAGATGTGTAGGGTTTTTTACTTTTGACGTGGCGCGGATGTGGCAACGAGGGAACTCTCCAAGAGCTCCCACAATTGTGGATGCTCTAATGGCCTGAACCGAGAGTGGGACAAAAATCTGTATACTAGATAAAAGTAAAGTTATTTGCCCGCGATACAATTTTGAACAACAACAATGACAAAGATGCTGTTTACAAAAATAAAAAAAAAATAAAAAAAAGGGAGATGTATTTTTCTTACGTTGTTTCTTGTGATCTGTCCAAGATAACTCCGGCGCTTGGCTTAAATTTCCGATCCTAGGAGTTCAGCAAGAAAGAAATAAGAATACATCAAATACTGCAATCGGAAATCCAGCAAAATTTTCCGAGCTCGAAAGCCAAGCAAAAGTTGCAGAAGAAAGGGGGAGGACAGACAAATCCCACCGACCTGCTGTTCGAACTGCTCATAAACAGCCAAGTCAGACGAGGCCTTGACGCTCCCATTGGAAGTGGCGACCGCCCCATTCGCATAACCCCTTCCAGCGCGATCAGATCCAGAACTACGCTCCTCCTCCACCTTATCGCCCTTTGGCGGCTTCTTCCTTCCGAATTTCACATCATAAACTAGCTTGAAATCCTAAGCATACAAGTAATTAAGCAAATAAGATTCCAAATAATGGCGATAATTCTACCAAACTCAAAAAGATCATGCCGAAGTTTAGTAGCATAGAAAGAAGGGATTGGGGGAGTGGACTCCACAAACCCGGAAGGTCCATCGAGTGAGCAAGGGTTCGTCGCCCATTTTTCTGCCACCGAAGATCAGTGAAGTGCGGATGGCGGAGGGCCTTCTCCTCCACTTCCCCCAACAGCAGGGGAAGAATCAAGCGAAGAGCTGTAGATTGAACCAACAGCGGGGGGAGGCTTAAATTTCAGAACGAATTTCCCTTCGTTAATAATTTCCAATAATTCTAATATTAAATAATAACATTTCCGTTACTTTTATTTTTATTTTTATTTTTATTGTTTGAGCAAACATTTCCCTAGTTAGTAAACAATAATTCTCAAATAATCTTTTTTTTTAAAAAAATTAAGATCCTTTCCCTGGATGAAAATGCCATCCTTAAATTCCTTCCAAGCAAATCAGACTCCGATGGCTAGAGCGCAATTTTGGCCTTAGGCAGATGGCTATCGTTATTATCGACGGCAGCCTCGTAATAGATCTTCTCTTCCTATTAAAAGTAACTGGTTGTTACAAAAATCAAAAGAAAAAGAAACCTTACAAAATGAAAAACATTTCACTGACAGAATCATTTATGAAGAGAGGCTAGTGAGTCCTCTTAAGATGATGATGATATAGTTATAATATGGAGTATTATCGTAATGAGATATTAGAATTGAAACTCACACTTCTAAATATATATTTTTTTATATCTTAGTCCCTTACCCTCAATGAATAATAGTCATTAATCAAAATAAAACTTTTAATCAAATAAAAAAATATCACTTCATGACGTTCGCATGTGCTAGGCACTTTACCTACCGGGATGCACTCCGTTTCAGATTTCTTTTAACCAATATTTTATTTTTAGTCATTTTTTAATTTTCAAAATTACTAAATTGTAATTTTAAAAAATATCAAGCTATATATCTATTTTCCATTTTATTCCTATCAATCGATTAATTTTTTATCAGTCGATTAATTTTTTTATCAATCGAATCAATTATGTTTTGTAACGTTGAAATTTTAAATAAATCAATTGATTAATTTTTTTTTTTTACCAAAGTCAATTTTAAGTAAAATTAGTTGATCATCAGATAATATTTAATTGACATGAAATTAATTTCTATGTGTTTATCTATCTCTCCTATTATATTCATGTCCTCAAATATCAATTTGACTCAATATATTAAGAACAATGATTTTTTAAACATAAATATATTTAAAAAATGTAATTCATGTTCAAAAAATTATTGCTCTCAATGTATTAGATTAAATTGATATTTGAATGCATGAATATAATAAAAAGAACTAGACGAACACATATGTTCTAATTTTATGTTAATCCAAAGTCGTTTGGTCTATCAATAAATTTCGTCCAAAATTGACTATTGATCAAATGATCTTGGATTGACATGAAACTGGTTCTTATGTTTTCGTCTACCTTTCCTTATTATATTTATGTCCTCAAACGTTAATTTAACATAATATATTAAGAGCAATACTTTTTTAAACACAAATTAAATTTTTTAAACATATTCTTATTTAAAAAATCATTGTCTAAAACTGGCTAATGAACCAAACGACCTCGGATTGGCATGAAACTAGATCCTATGTATTCGGCTAATTCTCTTAATTATATTCATGCCCTTTGATCCGGTAGTAAGAGTGAAGTCCCGTACGGGACAGAGAGTAAATGACACGTGGAGGTCAAATCCAAGGGTCAATCTAAAAGTATGACCGATCGGAAGGCCACCTGGCTGATCGGCCATGACTGCGCCCGGAGCGGCGTAAAAATAACTCGACAGTAGGTCGGGTTTTCGACGCTCATAAGTCCGTCTAAGAAAGTTGGGGTGCCAGGCGGTCTGTCCGCTCGGACGAGCTGCGGATCAATGAAGACATTCCCGTCCGAGTAAGTGGTCGAGCGGCCTTCCCGCTCGGTCCAGTACATGTCCCCTCCCGAACGGCAGTGAGTCCAAGCATCTCTCCCGTTCAGGCTAGTAACAGATAAAAGGTGCAGAAGAGGACGAAGGGGACAGCTGGTGATATCCTTCTCGAGACATGTGCCTGTTGGTGCAATATCCTTTAGGTCAAGGTTGACTGAGTTGACCAAGCTTGGGTCTTGGTCATAGTTTCGATGTTTGACAATACATGTAGACACATGGACAATGCAGGTGCAGTT